>NW_011358823.1:0-18113 GCF_000735185.1 Notothenia coriiceps | reverse complement strand
TGACTCAGTGACACAATGAGTAGGCGACCGATTGGGCGATTTTCTGTCTAAAGTATTAGCATCTAAATATAGTGAAAGTACCAATAGTAAAAGTAGTCATTGTGAAGATTGGTCCATTTCAGCATAATATATATGATATGTGTTATAATGATTGATCATTAAAGTGTTATCAAAGCTGGTAAAGGTGCAGCTAGTTTGAATGACTTTGCACACAGGTGAGCAGACTGTATGCAGCTCGAATCATTTCTCCAGACTCTGTGTTTGCAAAAGGATATGGAAATATTTAGAGATGAAAGTCTGTTGGAAAAAAAATTCCATTCAAATATATTTTCAATACCTTCACTTGCATAGTTTGTGCAAACAATTAAACCATAGTAGAGTTGTTATTTATATTGATAAGCTAATAGTTTCAACAGAAATGTTTATTTCCAAAGGTTACATGACATTATATTTTAATGTCCCACATAGTACAAACACACTCTTTGTCCCAAATGTGACTTAGTCAGCCTATTGTTTATTGCCTCCATCAAAATGTTTACATCCTGTATGGAGAGTAGGGCTGCTCGATTATGGCAAAAATTATAATCAAAATTATTTTGGTCAATAATTGATATCACAATTATTAAAAACGATTATCCATTTACTTTGAAAACATCCATTTATTGAAAAAAAACAGATTACCCTGAACTTTAAGTATAATTAAACTGAAAACAAAATAAAAAATGTTTTATTTTTTGTTTTTTTAATAAAAAATAATGATCGTTTTATTTAGATTACGTTGTTTTCGTAATCGTTGCAAGCCAAAATCATAATCGAGATTAAAATATGATTAATTGCACAGCCCTAATGGAGAGCATGGTGTCCTGTGTATTTAATGTATGTGTCCCTCTCGGTTTCCGTAGCAACTGTCAGGCCTCTGGTACCACAACAGGACCAACCACCCTGACATGTTTGCTAACCACACCCGGCAGCTCAAGACTCTGTGCCAGTGTGACGTCTGCTTCAAGTTCTTCCCCAGCGCTGCCAGTGTGGCCAAACACCAGGCAGCAGAGCACCAGGGTGAGCACACACACACACACACACACACACACACACACACACACACACACACACACACACACACACACACACACACACACACACACACACACACAACACAGGCTCACATTATAATACACAAGATGCACCAAAGCTATTAAGCCTCAAGAAGAATCTGAGACATATTTTTCTACATCTCAATTTCATTTATGCTTCACAAATGCATCGTAGATGTTATCATAAACAGTCTGGTTCCTATTCACTGTGGTCAACATGGCATCAAGGAGGGATGAAGAACAGAGGAAACAACATCATACATTTAGTAGATATGAAATCTCAAATCTGTGAGAAAAGGAGACCCAAGAGGTCGTGAAAGTGATAGATGCTACCGTAAAAAAAAAACTTTTGGTGGAAATCCATTGATCAGACTTTTTAGCCTGATACAGATCCTTGATCCAATATGATAAATGATTCAAGTTTCCCCAATTTGAATTTCATTTGTCTGTGTGTAATGTGTAGGTGGAAAGAAAAAGGTTTGGTTCTTAAAATGATCTTCAGTTTTTGTATTATTCTCAGTTTGATCCTCTTGTAGATGTTGGATCACAGCATGGTCAAACCACATGGGTCTTTCTAGTGTCAGCTATGCAGATTCTCCTCACTATTGGATCCATCATCATGCTCTAACTGGAGAGAAGACAGCACATCACGTGTTGTGTTTGACAGCCTGTTTAGCGGCTAACAGCAGCTCCTTGTCTCCTCTCCTCCCTGACCCCGTGTTCTCCTCTCCTCCCTGACCCCGTGTTCTCCTCTCCTCCCTGACCCCGTGTTCTCCTCTCCCCCCTGACCCCGTGTTCTCCTCCCCCCTGACCCTGTGTTCTCCCCCCTGACCCTGTGTTCTCCTCCCTGACCCCGTGTTCTCCTCAGGCTCCACGGCTGCAATGCTCACCTGTCCCTACTGCCCTGCTGTGCTGGGGGGGGAGGAGGAGCTGCAGGAGCACCTCAGCAGCCAGCACTTGGAGGCCTCCAGCTGCCCCTTCTGCTCCCTGCTCTGCTGCTCCCAGCTGGAGCTGCAGGAGCACCTGCTCTCCTGCCACATGGAGGCTCAGGAGGAGCAGGGGGGGGAGGAGGAGCAGGAGTCCAGCTCCCACACTGTAAGCATCATTACATCAACAAAAGGACTTTTGAATATCAGGTCATGAGTTAAGTCATTTATAGATAGGGTTGGGAACCGATAAGAAAATGCCGTACAAAATCAGGGCTCGACATTAAGGGCTGCCCGATGGCCCGGGGCCATCTAGTATTTAGCTCGGGCAATGAAGCCTCACCTGCTGGTTGTCCGATCGGGAAATCTATTATGCCAGTGTCATGCAGCTTGCGGATCCAGTAATGAGTGACACGACAGTGAAACTAAACATATATATAACTAGTTACGGTAGTTTGAGAGGTAATTAAAATAGCTACGTGTGATATTCTAACCTGAAGTGTGTGTTTTGTCCGCTCACCGCTGCATGTGATCATGCAGAGCTGCGTGTCGACTCGTCAGCAGCAGCTGACTCTCTCTTCCGTCAGATTAGACTTCACTCGCGTTTATGTCCATATCGATCAGATCCAGCTAGTTCTAGCTAATGATATGACTACCTGCTTATTAAAAGACACCTAAACAATAAGCGTCGCTATGCAACTGGGTGAGGCCACACAGTATAGCGCAGCATTATGCATTTGTTTACATGCCCACCGGAACCCCGAGGCATTACCAACAGATCAACGCACAATCAACCCATATAGCACATCTCTTTCTCCACATTAAGTGTTAGACATAAGAATTGACTATTCTTGTCTGTCACATAAGTGGCGCAACTGAAGCGGCGCTAAAGGGAAATTATTTTGACCGAAGAGATTTAGATTTGCCGGCTAACGGGAACTCTGACGTCGCCATTTTGTGTGCTTCGCGGATGCGCTCGGCTCCTCTCGACTGCTGCTCGGGTCTGCTCGGTCAGCTTCCGGATGAGGAGGCATTCGTTCGACCAATTTACAGTAGATAACATTACAAACATTTTTAACAGGGGCCATAATAGTGTTAATGTTTGTTTTGGCAGTTACAACTGAATGTAATGTTTTCTACTTTTTTACATCTGGGAAGGCATTTGCCTTCATCAGATAGAAAGTGTCTTGACCAACAACTTAAGTATTTCTTATAGCTATGCAGGACTTGCAAGAGAGCAAACGCAAACAAGAACAAACAAACAAGTGAAATGAAGAATAACATTGAAATTGTACAATATAATATTGTGGTGGTTCATTTTATAATTCAGTCTAGAGAATGCACCAGACAGCATCTAAGGCCTGCAAAAATCTAAATGTTCTAGGGGGAGGCCCCCCAAACCCTTCGTGTGTCATTTAGTCCGCGCGCATCTTTCAGGGCAATCTCTATTGGGCTCAGGGCCATCTGTAAATTAGCTTTGATGGCCCACAGGGCCATCTCCCAAAATCCTTAATGTCATGCACTGATCAATATTCATTTCTTTGACGGCCAAACAATCATTGCGGTACTTACGAACTCTCGCGCTACGGTGTTAGCCATATGCTCTTCGAAAGAGATATATAGCAAACACACCCAATCATGTGACCTGACACACCTTAAATACCTGTGCCCTGGTTAATAGGACATAGACACCCTTTGGCACACACAGTAACAAAAACACACAATTGTTTCAGCTTAAACCAAAAGATGACCCTTAAATAAGTTGCAAAGTTAATTTGTGAAACAGCAATTGACAAAAAAGGTCTTACCAATTCATACCAAGGTATGCATTGCGCAAGTCCTCCCATTTATTTCAATGTAGAGTATACTGGCTCGTAACTGAGTATAAGTTGCTACAATAACAAAAGAAAATAATTGTTGGTGTCCTCCCCTCTGTTAACATGAGTCTATGATTGGATTTCAGCTTGTCAAAAGTGTTGAATGTTTCACCTGAAGCCAGCTGTATGTACAGTATTTCATGGTATTTTCCCTCTCTCTGCAGTATTTTCTGTAGCCGCCACCATTCCGTGCTGCAAGGCCGACCCCACAATGTCTTCCAATGGAGACCTCAGCGACCTGGGGAGCTCGGACAGCTTCTGGGAGGTACAGTATAAACACACGTGCACACTAATTTCTTACATCAAGAGAAAACTCAAGGAAAAATGAATTATTTAATTATGCTATAGACTGGTAGTGCTTGCTCACACATAATTGCTGCATTTTCATGTGGGTTTTATCAAAAGTTGCTTACATTTTGCCTCTTCAAATGCCAACAAGCTACCATGGTGTCAATGTGCTAACATGCTGGAAGCAATTTGGGGTTTAGTATCCTGCCCAAGGACGCTCCACATGTGGAGAGGGAGGAACTTGGGAAGATGAACTACCAACCCTGTGATTAATGGACGTCCCACTCTGGTGACCAAATTAGTTACTTACAACAGCAGTAATACAATCCTAAAATATTTGCTACTGGTCTGGAAACCTGGATAATCGTAGTCTTGTGTGTTGATGAGGCCATTGAGAGAGGAGCAGCCGGAGGTGGTGTTTAGATAGAGACACAGACACATAATGAGTCCCTACTGACTGACTGCCGGCTTACATCTGGAAAAACGACATACTTTCAACCTTACACTCACTCTGTATATCTTTCATCGCTGGTCTACTAAACATCCTGCCCTGTTGACATTTTGCCACACTAATGTGGTAACAAGCATCGAACTGACAGAGCAACAATGATTAGAATACACTACGAAACTTCTGTGTGTGTGTGTGTGTGTGTGTGTGTGTGTGTGTGTGTGTGTGTGTGTGTGTGTGTGTGTGTGTGTGTTTCCTGTGCAGCCGGGAAACTACAAGAGGACGGTGAAGCGGATAGACGATGGCCACCGGCTGTGTAATGAGATGGTCAGCTGCTTCCAGGAGAGAGCGAAGATAGAGAAGGGTTACGCTCTGCAGCTGAGCGACTGGGCCAAGAGGTGGAGGGGCGTCGTGGAGAAAGGTGAGCGGAAATCACCCATCAGTAAGGGATGCAGAAGAAATTGAAAAGTTATACCTAAAACTACTTTGATATTTTACCTTTGGTGTGTTTGATTTATTTCACTACCAAGGGTTGCAAACAATTGATTTGTTCTAACTGCAAAGTGTCAGCTTTTGCTGCAACTAATCAATGAATTGAGGCACATTTTTACATGAGAATATTTTTTTTTAAGGAAAGATTGTATCTATGCTTATTTTAAGTTCAAATGTGGAAAAGTACTACTTTTAACAAAAATATGAACATTATGTAAACATAAATTAGTTAGGTTTTAGCTAAACTGATTCACAGGAAGTGTTTTTAACATTGGCTAAAACCAAATCAGGGGCTTCACCAAAATCTGACCCAACCAACAAGGATGATTGTTTTCGTTATATTTTTAGTTTGAAGCTAAATGAGATGATGAGTGTGTCTCCTCTCCCCACTCTTGCCCCTCAGGTCCTCAGTATGGGACGCTGGAGAAAGCGTGGCACGCCTTTATGCAGGCGGCCGACCGGCTAAGTGAGCTGCACCTGGAGCTACGGGAGCGCCTGGTGGCAGAGGACAGCGAGATGGTGCGCAACTGGCAGAAGGACGCCTACCACAAGCAGATGATAGGAGGCTTCAGGGAGACCAAGGACGCAGACGACGGCTTCCGCAAAGCACAGAAACCCTGGGTCCGAAAACTGAAGGAGGTGAGCGTTGTCTATCGGTTGTAAGTAAAGCGAGATTTAAAGACTCAGTGGTAATTCCCACCTTGCCCACCTTCTTTAATTTACTCTGTGAAACAGGGTTGACTGTGAGCTACAATTATACATGTATAGTAATGTAATGTGGTTTGCATTGTAATTGTGTTGTTGACTTCTAACTATAAAGAAGAAGACTACTGACGGTCTTTCCTTAAAGGGGCCCTTATATGCTCAATTTCAGGTTCATATTTGTTTCTCTAATCTGTAAAGTTTCCATGCTTTAATGTTAAAAATCTGTCTAATATTTCACGCTCTTTCTGAAACCACAGCCCAGTCTGATTGAGGCTAGCCAACAGAAGCACAAGTGTTAGATAGTGATGTCATTATGTTACCGAATTAAACAAAGGAGTCCAATGGAGGCGTTTCAAGAAACTCCTCTGGAGACAACTTTGTGATTTTAGCATGTGTAGACCATACACAGAAACCTACAGAACACACTTCAGTAAAGGGTAAACCCAAAAAGCATAATAGGGCCCCTTTTTAATATGTTAATGTCATCACCAGCATCAACAATATGTATGGGAAAAACACAAGCAGCCAATCACAGTTCTTGCAGAAGCATTGCCCCCATGAAGGTTAAATTTTTCAATGTTACACTTGCAGGTAATAAACACAATTGTGTTGTTGGTAGCTCAAGTGCTGAACCTTTCCTTACCATTAACACATACAATTGCTCTTAATGTGTCATTTCAAAAATATATTTAATGTGTGTGTGTGTGTGTGTGTGTGTGTGTGTGTGTGTGTGTGTGTGTGTGTGTGTGTGTGTGTGTGTGTGTAGGTGGAGGCCAGTAAGAAGGGATACAATCAGGCCAGGAAGGAGGAGTGGACGGCGGTTACCAGGGAAACGCACGCCAAGGCCGACCCGACCAAGTCGCAGGAGGAAGTTCGCAAATTCACGATCCGGGTGGAGCGCTGCAACGAGGAGGCAGAGAAAGTAAACAGCACAAACACATTCATACAAGGAGTCCCATGCGTAGCTCCACTAGCACGAGTCTGGGTGTGTCAGAGTCCAGAAAAAAACATACCTGTGTGTTTTTGAGTTTTAAAACAAGACTGGGCTTGTCTCTACTGTTCGCTGTTTTGCAAAAATACACAACAGAAGAGGAAAAGCTCAGGTCCTGAAGAGGGAAACTCAGAACTGGGAAATGCTAAGACAAAATGCACGACAAGGAAATTAAATCCAATATCATGACAAAGTTTGGGAAAAAGAGACCTGAAAAAGCACTTTGTACCTAACTCCATTCAGGAGTCGCATAACCAGTCTGCATTCCACAAACATCAGAGCACCTCTTCAGCTCTATTGTTCTCCTTTGTGTTCAGAGGGGACCGCATAGTATTTCTGTTGATGTTTGATTTTGTTTTTCATCAATCAAAACTTCAACTCAGTGTTAACTTACTGCTAATCTGGCATACCGGATGTTGACTGTGCATACTGCTATTTAGATTTCTCATAACCCTTTGCTATAGCATGTGTGTTACTATTTACTGTAGCTATGTGAAACAACAACCTCAGTTTGCAAAAAGTGTCCCTATCCTTTTCTGCCTCTTTCATACTTGACAGAAAGCAATAAATATAACATATTATTACTATCTTTAGTATTTTCTTTTGAAAGGAGATGTACATGCTATACTTCAATAGCTCAATTGCATTCCTAAAGCCCACTTACACAAATAAAAATGTGCCTTAAACTGCTTTTCAATCTTTATATCATACTAGAACATCTCTTTTAACACCCGTGATTTGGTTAGGGAGAAACTTCCCAAACTGACCATCTAACAAAGGAAGAGCACCAGAGGAGGGACCCTCATGCAGGGCGGACAGAAATGCAGCATTCATGTGATTGTGAGAGGGTTTGATTCTAGTATTATAACAGTTACTGGTACACATTTTGTTTATCTTTATTAAACTTTGAGGAAAAGTAACTGCTAAATACTGAGATATTAAATCATGTGGTTTAATATCCCTCTAATATCCACTAATATACCCACTAATATAATATCCCACATCAGCACCTGTTGGCTGGATCATTAAATACAGTAGACTTGGCTGGGGCTGCAATCTTTTTATATGTTTATTCGTCATTCTTCAGGTTGTCAGAGTGTTGCACATTAGCTGAGTGTGTGCTTTGTGTGTTTTGCAGGTGAAGGAGCGCTACACGAAGGCCCTGGAGGAGCTGAACCGCTGTAACCCTCGCTACATGGAGGACATGGAGCAGGTGTTCGACCTTACCCAGGAGGCCGAGCGTAAGAGGCTGTGCTTCTTTAAAAACGTCCTCCTGGACATCCACACACACCTCGACCTGTCCACCAAAGAAGGGTAAGACTCACACATATTTACATACATACTTTTCCATCAGGAGAGAGAAGTGATTAGCTATTTCATTATCAATGACTCAGAACGAAGGCATTGGCAATGTGTTTGTCCAAACTTGGGTCTACGGTATGTACACAGGAGTTAATAGAAAACTCAGGGTGTTGTCCATTAACTATTGACCTCTTGTTCTATTTAAACAAGCCACTGTTTCCACAGTACCCACGATTGGTAAAGTACATGATCTTTGTCCAAATATTGAACAAAAACGTATTTAATTAAGTCTTTGGAGTAAAGATAGTTTAAAGTAACAAGATCTAAAGTCCATCAACTGTGAAGCATACCTTAAGTGGGAATGCTGCTCCTAGAAAGGTTGGATGTATATTATAAGATGCAGGTTTTTCCTTCATATCATCTCTTGATAGTAACAAATCAGCACAGAGCTGATAATGCAGACAAAAAATATGCACAAACAAAAGTCTTATCTGGAATTCCACCTTTTTAAATGGAGGCTTCAGGAAGTCTCAGCCCGCAGAGTACACAGTGGCATCAGTACATCTAACATAAAGTGTATGAGCACTGTTAAGAGCAGGAAATTACGAATAGCAGGAGCAGTTAGAGACTAGCTGGTGAACTTATTGGAGAATTTAGCAGCTAAAGGGACACATATTTAGCCTCAGGAGTTGGTGGGAACCAAAAACGGAGCTAAAAGTGAGGACTATTGGACTAACGTTCATCAGATGGACACAAACAAGACTGGACATTAATTAGAAACTTGCACCGTGTCGGTCTAATGTGTAAACGACCATTTGTTTGCCAACACATAAGAACTTCATAGTGGGATAGTCAATGTTGTGTTCACAGCTGGTTATTTAACCTAATAACACGGCAGGCCCGATGATGAGGCTGACCTTTTCTCCACCAGTGGCTCTGCCCTGTGTTTTCAGATACATCACAGAGTTGCTTTAAAACTGCAATTATTGTTTTTCAGAAAGAGCGCAACGCTGTCGTTTCCTCACCTTTAACGTTGATCCAGTGAACTTGATAGCAGTTGCTTCCATCCACATGATCCTTTATTACGAACCTTTGTGTCCACCGGCTAAATGCTATTCACAATTGTTCTCTCTTTTTAGCTCTGATTTTGGTTTCTACCAACTCCTAATGAACCATTCCTTGAGTTGTTAAATGATCTACTTTGTTATCCGTCTTTTCTGCTCAGCCTCCTGTTGAGCGGATACTTTAAAGTTGCCAGCTGCAGCCTAAAACCTTTAAAGCTCCTAAAAGCCAAGGGGCGATACAGTTTCATGTTATCATTCTCTGCAGGTTCATGACTGCAATACATCTTTTCCCTTTGTCGCATTGTTTCACTGTGTCATTATACAAAAATACATTTTATTCACTGATAATTCATCAGAGGACCAGCATGTTAACAGAGGAACATTACATCTATAGATAGAATCAATAGAAACCTTATTTTAAAATTAGCAACACAAAAGAACAAAGATTGAAAAAACTGGATAATCTTCAAACAAGAGGGATTTAAATGTGAATTTAAAGTCAACAATGACCTATTTTTTAAGGCAGAAGAGGAGGGGGAGGGGTACAGTAGATGTGACGATTGACAGTCACTTTGTCCAATAGGTTCAACGCTCTCTACCGGGACCTTGGTCAGACCATCCAAGTAGCCAATGACACGGAAGATCTTAGATGGTGGAGGAACACCCACGGGCCGGGAATGAGCATGAACTGGCCCCAGTTTGAGGTACGGACACACACACACACACACACACACACACACACACACACACACACACACACACACACACACACACACACACACACACACACACACACACACACACACAGTAAATACACACTTTTTTCACAGTAGTAAAGTGTGGCAGACTGAATATTAAACAGGCTGCCAGTGAAAGCCTTGTTGTGTGACTGAGAGCTCAGAGTGGGGTCAGGAATGTCTGAACACACACGCACACACACACACAGGTTTATCTAGTTATTTGTGGAAATGTACAGATTCCACTTTTACTCTGCAGGCCACTAAGGACAAGCAAACATTTACAGGGATGACAAACAAATAATAGTTGTTTTTTCTCACAGTTATTCTACATTTTGAGATGACATGCCCTGCTATATTGAAAAAAGAACAATGGCAGTAAATATCAGGTCTTTCATAAATCAGACTCTTCATTTCCTGAGAGGTTTTATTAATTCAGCCTGAGGATGATAGATTGTAATCTGCAGCACACAGGTATTTCCACACCCTCTTTATACTCCACACACTGTTCCAGGTTCACAATAAAGGAATTTACTATTGTGCTATTTAGACCCAATTTTCCTCTCATAATAGAGATACAATCATGTATGTGTGTGTGCTGTTTCAGACCGTTTCCTCAAATTTCAAATCATACAAAAGACTTGACATATAACACTCAGAAATGCATGCGCAAAGCCCCCACCTTTTTTTGTTAACGTTGGTGTGTATGTGGAAATCCCCCTTCGATTCTATTGGCTCTAACGGTCAAAAAGAGATGTCAATCACCAAAATCGACCAATGGGTTCCAGAGAAACGGTAAAAACGCCCATTTCCACCCAAATCACCTCAGAGGTGGAGTTTGTTTTGCTAAACCTCTCTAAAAAGGTCAAATATCACTTGTTTTGCATCAATCTTGATACAGGGTACTTATTATATGTTTTACTTTGGATTCCTAAAGCTTTTAGTCTAGCTTACCATCATCCAAAGTTAGTTTTCACTATAAGTAAAAAAGAATTTTTGGACGGACAATATAATGTACAGTTTTTTACTATGTTCAATCGGAATTTTCTTTAAAATAAAAACATCTATATTTATTCTGACTCTTCTACATCCAACTCACAGGTTTATCATTACTTTGAGAAAAAAGATTATTAATGTAACCCTTTTTAGAAGGGAAGATATGGTCATTTGTTCTGGGAATGTCATTTTCGAGCCTGAGACCTGAAAAACAGGCTCAGTGCTTAACTGGTCAAAGGATTTGAATATAATGTTCTTAAGAAATCTTATGAATTCAGAACTGGTTTTGATACCCAATCCTATTTACATGGGTAACAATTTATGTCCGACATTAAAGGGGCCCACCTCTTTTCACCCTCTGTCTGAAACCAGGGCCCAGTCTGCTCTGATTGGTCAGCTGTCTGGCTCTGTTGTGATTGGTCTACCGCTTATATCTGTCCTGCCCCTTAGTCTATCACGTACAATGTGTTGGAGCGCTAGCCAGTAGAAGCGCAAGTGTATGGAGGTGTTTCTGGGGGGGGGAGAGAAACTCCCTCTTGAGGGAAGATGGGGATTTTACCCTTTGCTGACCATTTACGCACACAAAAAAACCAACACACTACAGGAAAGGGAAATCCCAAAGAAGCATAATACGGCCCCTTTAAATTCATAATACACACTATGTTTGTAGTTGTAAATTCAGTTTACAGCACAAAAAGCCTAAAGTATAACCCAGCTGTTTTTGTTATGAAGTCAGGTGACAGGTTGGTAGTTATTTAGTTTAAGATAAGGATCTAGAATTTAAAAAGTGTGTTAAGCGTTCGACAGATTGTTTAAATTACGGGGGAACATTTGAATCGTCTTCATTCCTGAGAAGGACTTGACTTTTGTTCATATTTTAGAATCTTTGATGAAATGAGTGAACAATATTTATCTTACCCAGTTCTTCCGGAATGGAAAAATAAGGGCATAGTGAGATGTTGGCAGAAAGTAGAGAATCTCTTCTGTCCTCTGTGGAATCTCCTGGCGTTCCCACAGCGCCGCTGACACACAGACAGAGAGCCATTGTCCTAACACACACAAACTGTTTCTGTACTTGTGAGGACTTTCTGTTGACTATATTCATTCAGAGGTCCGACCTCCTCTGCGGCAAAGTTACACTTAAAAGTGACTTTGAAGAGAGAGTAGCAGTAAAATGAAATCTATAATCGAGATTTGTCAGGGGTACACACTGAGCATGTGTGTTTTTTAATTCTACATTTGTGAGGACTTTTGTTCCACACACACACACACGCACACGCACACACACACACCTCCTGTAGAGCTGATAGTCTGGAGGTTGTTCTGAGCTCCACTGAGACTGTAAATACCGGTAACCGTATCCTACTTCTGTCAGCAGCATGTCATTACGGCCAGAGTGTGTCTGTGTGTGTTTTTGTCTGGCTGCCATCGAAAAGAGTCCATTGATTCTGCTACAGGATAGAAATGAACATTATTTTGCCTCAAAGACAGAAAACAAAGGTACTTTTTCGTATAAGAGACTTATCTTGTAACAGCAGGTGTTTCTGTTAAGTTGTCACTGTACTAAATAAGTTGTAATTTTGTATTTATTATCATTATCCAATAATAATCTTACAAGTGAATCATTATTTTCTTGATTCTAGATTAGCTGAAGTTTACCAAGAGATTAAACTGGAAATCTTCCAAATGGACAGACAATTTATTGAAACTGCCGATACAACTTTATAAAAGTTAGCTGTGAGCTAGCCACCAAACAAGTTCAGAAGGAAATATTTTTCTTTCTTATTAATAATAATGTATTTAATTTATATAGCGCTTTTCGGGACACACAAATACGCTTTAAGTCACATTTAACAAGCTCAGATGTACAAGAAAAACATAAATTGTAACATTCAGATTGGCAGAGTTATGGCATGGGAGTTGGGGGTTCCAAGGAGAAGCAAGAGGTGGGTTTTGAGGTCTTGTTTGAAGGATAATAGGGTAGTTGATTGTCTGATGTGTATAGGGGGGGCGTTCCAAAGCGATGGTGGCAGCAGAGAAGACCTTGTCACCCAGATCTGGAGCTGAGTCCTGGGGGTCTTTAGGGTGCTTGCATCTCCGGACCTCAGGCAACAGGTGGGGATGTGGAGGAGGTCAGGGAGATAGGAAGGGGCCTACAATCTTATTATTGTCCCCATACAATAAAGTAGCACTAGATTCATCAAGACCCAAGCGCACATTTTTTATCTCAGGTTTCTATATTCTCAACTCGCTCAGTTGCACTTATTTAGTAAATATAGATTCTTATGTTTGTATTAAGACATCACAAGGTGTAAAAGTGAAGCTCAATCCCAAACCACTCCCTCGACCCTACCCCTCCGTGACGGAGTGAACTCCGTCTGTAGCCACACTCGCAGCTCAACGAGGCTCCCTCCTGTCAGATGGAGGGAGTAAATACCGCAGCAAGCTTTGGGACGACCTCCCCTCTCTCTGCAGAAACAGGAAATGCTGTAACTGTATGTAACAACGGTTTCAAATCAGCATCTCTTAGACAAAAAATGTAAATTAATAACTCAAATAAAACTCAAAAACATATTTCATTGTGTTACTTTTTTGTAAAGCTCTTTTAGTTTTAAACCTGATGTTTATAAGCTTCTTAGTTTTTGCAACAGTCTTTAAATATACACAACTTTTTAATAAAATGCACACATTTACCTTTTTCTAGACTAAACACAGGTATGATCCTAAGTTAAAACATATGAGGTTATCATGAGGTTGTTAACATCGCAGTTTATCAGTGGATGTTTGCTGGAACTACTTGTAAACAGCGTGTTTCCTGACGGACACACACAGTGTGACTCTGGTCAGGTAGAGACCGGTCTCAAGTCAGCACCGCTGCAGACTCGCTGTTTGAGGGCTTGATAGCCCACTCCCCCTCCACACCGCTCCACACTCGTTGGTTTGGAACAGCCGTCAATATGGCGGACCCTCCGCGTGAACGCGCAAACGGAGGGGTAGGGTGTAGCGGGCGGTTTGGGAATGGGCCTTCGCGTCCTTAAAATCCCCACAATGCTTTGCGCACGGACCAATTTCAAAAACCCTTGCGGAGAATGGCTGAACCGATGCAGCAGTCGGTACAGTTTATGTTGAAACCATTATAGAGAGTGGCACACTTGTTAACCTGTTCCATTCTTCTTCGTTTTCCGAAGCCGTGGCTTGGAAGCATACTTGCTTCGTTTCTGAAGGAAGTGACTTGGAAGTACGCGACTACCAAGCCAGCATCCTCGAGATTGAGAAACGGCCAGTATCATTACATTTTAATGTTCCTCTTGGATGTTCTTCTTGACCCTCAGAGAAGGAGAAAATGTTGAGTTGTGTCTTTCAGGCATGTCCTTTCCTGACAAAAATTACAGGAAACATAAAACATATTATTGCAGAACAAGTGTGTTACTTATGAAAGCGGTGTGTTTGTGTGTTTAGGGGCTGTAGATATAATTGTTTTGTAATTGTAATGTTTTTTCTTTATTTCAACAGTGAACTATAAAGACAATCAGATTATGAATGAACAGTGTGAAGTTCATCAACATTGAAATATATTTTATTATCAAAATAATATTTAAATGTTATCAAAACGTAGTGCAACTGTAGAAGCTTGCTCTGTTGTCTCACTGAAAGAATAACTTTTACCACGTTTTTTTCAGACAATATTGAGAGATAAATAGTAGCAGTTCTCACTATGTGTTAAATATCTTTGCCTTCAATACATTAAATTAGAAAGCTGACAAAATCATATTGCTTGTTAACATCTAAATGTAACTTTTTGAATGGAAAAACCCCTCAACTTAACTGATGTGTCAATACTTCATTCATTTAAACCAATATATTTCTTGATTCTTTGTACAGTGGGACAAAAAAAGTCTTTATACCTGTGCTGAAGTTCACTGCTGTGAGGAGTCCAGTTCTGTCTCTCATTCTCTGGTCCAGCCTGTCTGCATCACCTGGAAACTTTAAACAAACAGATATATATGTAAAGTACCATGTGTACAAACAATATCACTTATTCTCTTCTGTTGAACAAGGATTTTGTATTGTCCGAGTCAGGGTCCTTTTTATTTTACTGTAACTTTGGAAGTTGTGTTACCAATGCGTACTGTTTATTTGATACCAATTTGGTAATGCAATTAATAAAAACAACAAGGTTTGGGTTTGTTCTTCAGATGACTGTGACGTTAACGTGTAAGCTCAATAATGAACTCCAGCTCAACCAACCATATTGTAATATCTAAGTAATCATCTTGAAATATGACATTAATAATTGTAATATACACACATCTTATTGTGAGGTTGATTTCACATACACTACTTCGACATTAGCTTACTTGAGCATAGCCAATTTAAATTAACCTCAGCGATGCATACAGTTCCTACCTACATTATGAAATATCTCTCTAAGTTACAAGGATGACCTTATTTTACCAACCTCAAACAGAAGCTGTTTGTTCTACAGTATTATCCCACTTAACGCTTAACACTTGTCTATTTCGTTTTAACCTTTATATATACAGGTCTATGGTTTTAACTTGGGAGGCTACGATTAGCATCGTTAGCACCGATGTAGCTACACTCGCTTACACGCTACCAAGCCTTAAACATTCATTACGTACGTACACACATAAATAAAGTACTCAAATTTGACTTGCCGCAAAACCGCATTCATGCACCGTCTGTTTTAACGAGTCACCAATAAGTCCGATATAAGTGTACACAGTGTAAATAATAACAATGTTTTGTTTTATTTACACTCCTGTTAAACTGGGACTCCAGCCATAGTGTTTTTTCATTTTATTTTATTTGAAAAGCGCAGCCGGATAGCTAGTGTTGCGCTGAATGTGGCTGTATTTTGGGAATCCGTCAGTGTTACGAGGATCTTTAGCTTTGGTGGTGTTGTTGCTCTGTTCACTCAGTTTGTAAATAATAATGAATAATTGTGATCTTACGTGTACTATTCTGTGTATAATCTATTGCATTTATTGGTTATCATATTTTTATGTTTACGTTAATGTCTTTGATTCCTAGTAGTGATCACTTTTTAAATATTGTACATAAACTGAGAGTGAGCGTTTTTCCAGCTAACTAGTTAGGCCGCTAACGTCTTGGAGTGCATGTGGCTTTTACGTCACTGATGTGACAACTTTCTTCTTGCTGTAGACGCAACATCTTCACTGTAACTGGTGGCTAAACTGTGGATCTTGTGTGTCTATTCCATGGTTTGCAGGTATGTTTATTTGAGCTGTTTAATTTTTTTTATTGAAGTACTGTTCATCTAAGTAATTTGATTAATCTTTATTGTACCATTACAAACTAAATTGTTTTATGTGTTTGTAATAAATGTTATTGGGTTTCGTTCTTTATATTTGTATTTAGAATCCTTTTTCTCTTAACACAATGACTCACCCACTATTACGATCACTGTAAGAGTGTTAGAGGATATCTTAGCTTTGGAATAAAAGCTGATTTGCATCTCAAACTGCTCCGGTGAAGTACAAGAAAGCAACAGCAAGCAGAACCAAGTGGTCACATAAGCATGAAGAACCAAACACACGGCCGGTGTCAGTTGTTTCCCTGGATGTTACTGAGCAGGCAGAGTCCTTGTACGCCTTTCACGGAGCCAGCTAGCAGAGAGACAAGAAGCTTAACGGCAGCGTCACTTTGACAGAGGCTGTCCTCAATGTGGACCACGCCCTTAATTTATGCAAAAATCCTAAGACCTCGAATATGAATGAAAGGGTCATGTTATAAACAATTCATCACCAATTCCTAAATCATGAAGGTGGAATCTTCTAACTATATTCCCTGAGTATTTTATATTGCCCCAGGGGTAGAAACATGTTTATTCTGCTGTAAAGTTAGGCATTTTAACATGGAGGTCTATGGAATTGTCTTTTCTGCAGTCATCGCCTATCGGCACCACATAGATGAACTACAGTTTGAGGCACTTCCTTATTGGGCGTCCGGCTCTGCCCCGAGTTGTGCGACTTGGTCATAGGCTGTGGGAAGGGAACATTTCTGGCAGGCAATCCTAAAAGAAACAAAATATGTATTCGCTAATAATGGTTTGCGTAAAACGACCCTACTGTCTTTGAATTATCAAATTGTTTTAATTTACTGATATATGTGATTTTTTTGGTTTTATAGTATTCTATACAACTGCTTATTGTTTTGTTGTCTTTTGACGTCAAGCGTCTGCGCTTTTGGGTTATTTGGTAGCAATTTGACGGGTCAGTATTTAATGCCACATTCAGGCCTTAGTTTATCCAAGGCTTCACATTTGCGTGGAATCAGTCTTCAGTTTGTGTTCGCGCGCGGCCAGACACCCTATCTGTTTTTATGATGTCGGCTTAAGGACCTTCCTTTTTGATAAGCTTTATAGTTAGGTTTAGATCTCGCCTAGTTTTGCTGCTATAGGCTTGAGTTTGATCGGGGGGACACCTTACTTCCTTCCTTTCTCTCTGTTCTATACCTTTGTGTACTCCTCATGTTCCGAATACCCAGCTTCNTGTTATCAAAACGTAGTGCAACTGTAGAAGCTTGCTCTGTTGTCTCACTGAAAGAATAACTTTTACCACGTTTTTTTCAGACAATATTGAGAGATAAATAGTAGCAGTTCTCACTATGTGTTAAATATCTTTGCCTTCAATACATTAAATTAGCAAGCTGACAAAATCATATTGCTTGTTAACATCCAAATGTAACTTTTTGCATGGAAAAAACCCTCAATTTAACTGATGTGTAGGTGATCTAGTATTTAGTGTTGTTTAATGGGATGTATATCAGTGTATTCAAGTCAATACTTCATTTATTTAAACCAATATCTTTCTTGATTCTTTGTACAGTATGAAAAAAAGAGTCTTTGTACCTGTGCTGAAGTACACTGCTGTGAGGAGTCCAGTTCTCTCTCTCACTCTCTGGTCCAGCCTGTCTGCATCACCTGGACACCCCTGTTAAGCCCCAAAGCCCCCCTTGGCTGTTTTTTTAATTTTTTCACGACACTGTCTCAGGCATGGGCGTCGCCTGGGGTAAGCCCCGGATGTTTTTTCTTTAGCCCCGGACAAATTTTCCCTCAGTAATATAATACATTAACCGTACTTTACCTAGAGGACGGTAGAATTGTAATTTCCCGTGTTCAGTGAATGCAACAGAGGCAATGGGTGATA
>NW_011358822.1:45251-46358 GCF_000735185.1 Notothenia coriiceps | reverse complement strand
TTTTTAATTGTAATTTTTTTAATGTTAATTTGTAATGTGGGAAGAGGTGGGGCGGCGCCCCTAGCGATGGGCTGGCCGCCACTGACTCTTCCCCTGACTACTAGCTGCTTGTCTAGTAAATTAATTGTTGGATGGCATGTCCCTTTAAGAGCCTGCCTGGCACTGTCAGTGCGCTTTTTCCGCCATATGCCAAATTACGCACGGAGCTCCCAGCAGCCACTCTGCTACACACGGCCTCCCCCTCCCTCCCCCCGCCTGCCAACGTGCAGTGGTTCGCTCCATTCTGCGCTCCGTTGTTTATCACCGCCCCCCCACCGGCCGGCGCGCAGACGGAGCTCCAGCCCGGTGACCACGCGCACACTCTCGTCCTCGCGACTCTTTCAGCGTTTTTGCCTCCTCGACCGGTGGTAGGTCAGTCCTCTCTTCTTCTTCTTCTTCTTCTTCTTCTTCTTCTTCTTCTTCTTCTTCTTCTTCTCTTTCTTTCTTTGTTGCTGCTTTGGTTTTTTCATTTTTCGCTCTGAATTCCAGCCGCTGCTTGGATTTCTTTCTCTGTCTCTTTGAGTCTTAACGGAGCTTTTCCCCGCTGCTTGTTGCTGGAAGGGAAGCATCTTCTGGCTTATTTTCTGTGTATTTTCAGTTCTTTATTTATTTTTTGCCGATCGCTTCTTTCTCTTTTCATTTTCTAAAAATGTATATTCTTCTTTCTGTTGATCTGACATCTTTTGATTTTCGTGTATAGTTCATTCTTATGTTTACCTTCTTTATTCTCATTCTTGCGGTTTTTCTTTTCCCTTTTTTTTTTTTAAAAGGCAAATGGGATTTACTTTTCTCTGAAACTTGAATGTTGGCATGCAGCGTGCCTGAGGATGAGGATGGAGATCATTACGGACAGCTGATCTTCATTCAGGGAACTGTTTCTGTTGGGACTGGTCCTGCCTGAACAGGGCTCTCAGTTGTGATCTCAGTTGTGTTCTCGGTCAGTGTGGGTGAATGTGTCGTGTGTACACATGCAACACACACACACACACACACACACACACACACACACACACACACACACACACACACACACACACACACACACACAGACGACGACGACGACGACAC
>NW_011358822.1:41921-45229 GCF_000735185.1 Notothenia coriiceps | reverse complement strand
ACTAGTAATTCGCGTAAAACTGCTGCTTAAGCGGCCTGATGGGTAAACATACTGCAGTCCCGTCATGTTTGTAGATTACTTGATTAGAAAGGTGTAATTAAATTACACCTTTCTAATCAAGTAATCTACAAACATGACGGGACTGCAGTATGTTTACCCATCAGGCCGCTTAAGCAGCAGTTTTACGCGAATTACTAGTATCCTTAAAAGATGTGTAGTTTTAAATGTAAATTAAAAAACACTGACATTTTCTAAAGAAATGATACTTAAACGAGGACCGTGACGATGGTGTTTAAATGGTCAATCCTGCATATTGAGTCCCTGAAGTATATTAATATGAAAATACTTGTTTTACTTTTACTTAAGTACAATTTTGGATGCAGGACTTTTACTTGTAACAAAGTATTTTTATACTTCGTAAATAATCAGAATACTTCTTCCACCTCTGGCTATTTATGGTGCCCACTTTTTGTGTGCTCTATTTTGTAAGATTATTTTATCCACACCTAAGATATGGACCCCCTGCTTAGATACAAACAATTAGGCACTTTTACATTATAATATGAATGCTAAAGATAAGAATGTCCTCTACATATATATACTTACTTCTGATACTTCAACTATATCAGACTGTATTCCTATGCATGCAATTACCGAGCTTAAGCGCATCATAAAGGAATGTATTCTTCTTGCTGTTGTCCCATAATGCAATGTGTCTGACTGTCTCTGTGTGTGCAGGAGCAGAGCCCTGAGAGCCAGGGGACCTCAGGCTTCACCACACATCCCAGAGGAGTTCCCAGGTTCCCATGTGACCGAGAACAAGATGAGGCTTCTGAAACGCTTGCCAGCACACAGGTGATGGTCACATTACACAGCACAAAGATCCCTACTGTTTTCTGTCAACCACGCTCTCCGATAGATACGAGCCACCTGCTATCCAATGATCTTAACGAGATAGTTCAGGTGTTTAGAAGTGGAAGTTAGGCAATATTGTGCAGTGTAAGCTATATTTAGAAAATCTTCGCCTCTTCTGTGAGAACGTGCTTTTCGACGGGTAACTAAGGCCTATTTCATTGCTTTCTTCGAAGCTAATAAACATTGAAAGAAACAAAAAGGAAGCTGGTGCACCGCATCCTCAAATGCTAAGCATGGAAGGGTTTTTGCGTGACTTTGGTGAATCCAAACCAAATAAAGTCACGCTATTACACTAACAAACTTACCAATATAGGCAGTAGCAGAGTAGCAACCCATGTGTTTTGCGTGGTGAAATAACTTTTTCTGTCAAGGGAGTTGTTGGCTTTGATGAAAGCACAGACAATGGATTGAGTTACAGAGACATTGATTCCTGACAGCCAGGTAAAGCCGTAAACATATTCTAAATATAGCATACAGTTAAACTGATTTAGATTTATCTTTGTTGAGCACAACATTGCTTAGCGTCTGTGATAGTATTCCTTCTCCAAACTGTGGGTAAATACTATGAAGAAGAACATCCCCTTTAATGTTTTAAAGTGGACCTATCATGCTATATTTGAATAATATAGTGTAGGACCATACCTATATAAGGCATATTTATACTTTTTATTTTTCAAAATACCAAACAGATCATGCATTTTAGCCATTCCTCATTTCACTCAATGTAACACTGTCTTTGCATGGGCTGATTCTGTGAGAACAGCACCATCTACAGGCCTGGCATATGTACTACAGCGTCTCCAGCGCTTTCGAACAGCAATGTCCGTGGCTGTCTCCTCCTGATTGGTGGAGTTGGCCCAATAGCCGTAGCGCCATTTCTGTGACGTCACAGAAGTGTTCAAATCTGGATCAGTCTGTATCAGATCCGTTGCAGCCCCTTTTTAAGAGATTTGGGTATGGAGAAAAATAGAGAGGGTTGTGTTTTCTGACACTTGGTGAGTTCCCTGGAACACCGGGGACACATTCATGTATAAAAGACGTACAGGTCACCTTTAAAGAAGAACTCTGATTTCCTTTATGATCCCAGCGCAGCCTCTTGTGTATTTATACTTATCAGTGCTGGAAGCTTCATGTTGCTTTTTAAAGCCATTGTAACTTTAAAAACACACCCGAAGTAAACAATCTACATTGTCAGTCAAAGGTGTGGCAGTTTTTACCACCTACAACTAACATCTGCTCTAAATGTGCAGTATGAAAAATATATGATCTCAATGTGTGGAATACCTGTTGTGTCATGCTTTAAAAGATTGAATGTGGGTTGATACTGAAAAGAGTTCCTGACATCTCAAACGGTGCTGTCTGCCTGCATAATGTAAGGAGGAATAAGCAACCCTGTTAGACGCAAAAAGCATCAACAACTCTTATCTGCTGTCCTGCACACACAGCGTTACTTCTGCGTTGTTGCTGCGGGGTCTTAAAAGATATTAAAAGTTGAGTAAATAAATTTAGCGAAAATTAAGGCTATTGAAAAGTATTAAACTGCATTTTCCCAAGGTATTACATTTGTAGGCTTGTTTTCAATAAGTTATATATCAATTGTCCAAAGAGGTTGTGTATTCTACAGTTTGCGCCTGAATTGTAATAATTGCTGTAGGTGTGTAGTATGATTCTGTGTAGTTTATTTTATGGCATTCCCGTTGGATTTGACGTCATCAGCAACAGGACATTTGCAGCGCTCACTTGCTTGATACATTCAGATTGCATTTTAGCTGACGCTTTTATCCAAAGTGACTTACAATAAGTACATTCGACCGGGAAGATACAACCTTGAAGAAACAGATCCATATAGAACATCGAGGTTTCATAGAGCCAAACATTTCAACAAGTGCTACTCAACTGGCTTTAGATAAGCCAGCTTTATTAGATGTATTGTAAGGTGCTTTGTTAGTATATCTAATCGCTCGAAGATGGAGTCGAAAGGAGATTAGTTTCAGTGCGCGCCGAATTACTGGTGCAAGGCTATCTGCTGTCCTGTTGGAATGGGGAAGCTCATTCCACCATTTTGGAGCCAGGATAGGCAAAACCCACGTGTTTTTTAGGCCTGGATGGGGAACTTGGTCCCCCTCGCAGTGCGGTGCACGCGAGCTGTTTTGGCCGATGCAGAGCGGCAGTGCCGTGCTGGGGGTGTACGTTTAACCATGTCCTCGAGGTGTAGGAAGGGCCAGGGATCCATTCGCAGGCATGGTACGCCAAGTACCATTTGTCTTTGAAAGTGATTCTTTCTATAGCAGGTTACCGGAAGGCCAGTGAAGGAGCGGAGAGCTGCCTGGGTGTGGGAGAATTTTTGGAAGGTTTAAGACCAGACGACGCCGCTGCATTCTGGAATTGAGCTG
>NW_011358822.1:15000-41876 GCF_000735185.1 Notothenia coriiceps | reverse complement strand
CACATCTTGCAGTCTCGAGTCGGGGAAACAACAGAGGTGCCGATGTTCGACATTGGTTTACGGCTCACAAGAGTGGGACAATCTTTTCCCGGAAGGAAAGCAGTTCAGTCTCTCGCCAACTCTGAGCTCCGAGGTATGAGCCACGCACAGTCCCACCGAGAGATGTCGTGCTCACGCACAAGCATGCCTCCGGACGACTTGGGTCTCTGAGCGGGGAAGGACAGAATTAATTGGGTGCTGCGTCCAGCGTAGCAGTGGTATAAAAAACCATGCGCGGGCTAATGACAGATCAGAGCGAGTTTTGTGTACAAGGAGAAGAGGAGGGATCAAGACAGAGCCCTGAGGGACCCTGTAGTCTATTGACAGGCGTCGGACCGCTCTCCAAGTTACCCTGTAGGTGGGTCTTTGAGGTATGCAGGACTGAGGAGGGAAGTGCAGAGCCTGCAAACTCCACAGTTCTTGAGCAGTGCGAAGGAGGATCTGATGGTTCAACCCGTGTCGACATGCAGCAGACAGGTCCAGAAGGATGATGACAACGAGAGAAGGGAGGCTGCTTTAGCAGTGTGCAGTTCCTCAGAGAGACCAAACGGGAGCAGTTTCTGTTGAGTGACCCTGCCTGAAACCACAGCAACCTGGCGCGGATCAGAGGTTGTTCTGATGGAGATATACAGGAGAAAGTTGCGTTTAAAGACAGCATGTTCAAGCTGGTTTTTAGACAGGAACGAAGGAGACGAGACAGGCTCTGTTAGTTCTATAACTCAGACGGGTTGAGAGTGGGGTTTCTTTAGGAGAGGTTTACCTTCCTCCCTTGAGATTGTTTGGAGTGACCAGAAGTTTAGAGAGTGTTGATGAAATGGGTGAGCACAGGTAGAATATCAGGACGCGACTAGTACTGAAGGAGGTTTGAACGAAGGGTCCAGCGGACAGGTGTAGGACGGCAGAGGTAGAGGGTACCTCACTCGGAAGAGAGAGGGGAGAAGGAGGTCAGTGTGTGGTGAAAGGAGGGGTCTGGGTGACCCAGCGGTGAGTAAAGCGGTGAGTCCAGAAAAGAAAGAGCCCGTGAATATCATCAATCCTTTTTTCAAAGTGGTTAACAAGTCGCCCTTGACAGAAAATAATATACCTATTACTCCTGTAATATTCAGATGCGCACCCTGAGTCATTGTTGTTCTGGAACCCGGGCCTGTACGACATGGCATATTACTATAAACAAACTACGAGCCCATTCCTGTCGTTATGTTTTGTTCTACTTCCCTTGTCTGCCTCTTTCTGGGTGATTTATTCTGACGTCCAGCACTCCGTCGTCTTTTACCTCTTTTACCTACATTTCTCTTTCTTGATCCTCCTTTAGCAACCTGTCATTATAGTTCCTTGACAGTGGGGTCTGTAACTGTATTAACAACGTGTCACATGTTAAGAATTTACAATCAGACCGGAGGTATTCAAACTAAGCCGTGTAATAAAAGTTGTTAGTAGCCCTTAATGGCCTATCCAGTTGTTTAGCTATACACTCTTTGCCCTTCACTGGATGTATAATGAGCCTGCACTAAAACTACATTTTATTGTACATTTAAAATACCTAGCATTCTCTTTTGCGGTAATTTTGGTGATAGTAACTCAAAGTAGTGTAAACTTCATTACATATTCAGAGACAGTAATATTTGTATGTGACTTTCATTTACATTTCAGAGACAGTAATATTGTAATGTAACTTATTACTTTCAAAAGACAATAATAAGTCATATGTAATATATTACATTTTGGAAGTAACTTGCCCAACACTGGTGACATGTAAATGAGCTGTGCGGTAGCCCTGACGTCATTGGCTGCCCATCCTCTGGTCCGCCCTTGAAGATTGTGATTGGGGCACGCCGGGCCCAACGCACTCCAATCGCAGCGCACAGCCGGCGCACACCTGCTGGAGATACGATACGATACGATACGATACGATAATACTTTATTGGTCAGATCAAGTCTGAAATTTGACTTGCGTCACAGCAGCTCCATGTCCAACATCAACAGACACATATCCAGACACAATACATGAAACATAAACAACAAACATTTAACATAACAGCACAATCATTGAGAGAAAACATGCTCAAAGAGCCCTCAGCGTGCATTTGATCTGGGATTTAGCTCTGTATTTACTGTGAGGATTGACTGATGCACAAAGGAGTGCTTCAGTCTGACTTTATTGAATCGTGGGACCCTGTATCTCCGATTAGATGGTAGCAATTCATATTCACTGTTCAGAACATGGTTTGGGTCAGAGATGATGTTGTTGGACAGCCTCACTAGGTTGTTATGATAGGCTGAGTCATAGAGTCTCTGACAGGGTTGACCAACAATCTTTGAGCAGATTTTTAACAGGTGGAGCAGTTTTGATTTTAAAGCTGCTGACAAACATTTGTACCAGGTAGTATTGCAGTACTGCAGAATAGACATGATCACAGATGTAAAGAACAACAAAATAATTTCTCTGCTCGCCCCAAAAGACCTAAGACGGCGGAGAAAATAAATTCTTTGTTTTGTCCTTTTGCACAGATATTCAATGTGAACCTTCCATGACAGCAGATGGTCAATCATTACGCAAGTATTTGTATGAAACTCCCTGCTTGATTTCATCTGTATGGATGACAATGGGGACTTTATGGGAGTCAGATGGTGAGCCAAAAATGATTTCCTCAGTTTTCTTGGTGTTGATCTCAAGAGCATTGTTATCAGTCCACTCAACCACCTGATTTACAGCCTGTTGGTGCAGCTCAGGGTCGTCTGTGTTACTGAGCAGAGATATTATTGCAGTATCATCAGAGTACTTTAGCGTCCCTAAGCGTCCTCACTCAGGTCTCGGGCTGCCTCGCTGGCCGTCCGAGGCCGTGGCGCATTTCCATTACAGTCTAGGACCCTTGGGTAGCAACGCAGTGGTAGGCGGGGCATCTGGCAGAGAATCCTGGAACACTTTCACATTTCGAGTTGGTTCCGTCGAGCTCCGCTGGATTTTATCACCCAATGAGATGTAGGAATGTCGCTCACCTCCTCGGTCGGACCCACGGTGTGCTGTTTCTTTGACGATGCATTTTTGTAGCTCCTTCCGTTACAAAGATCCTGTGTATAAAAATGCTGTCAAGCTTGCTTCTTAGATTATATATGCGACGCTAGGGGATGATCTCGCGCGCCGATCTTGTGACAATTTCTCTGACCATATCAGCAGTCGGGAGGTTGACGTCACTAGTTCAGCCTGGCCTGGCCTGCCAAACCACGATTTTATGGGCCGGAAAAAAAGGGAAAAAGTACCGCTAGCCGGTGGCTGCGGCTATATGGATAAGGCCACAAAAACTGGCATGGCCGCTTGAGGACGATTGAAGGACGCTTAAAACGGTCTACCGCCTGCAGTGAAATGCGCCGTTTACTGAGCATGAGATATTATTGCAGTGTCATCAGGAGTACTTAATGGATGACTGATGTTTGGTGTTGTACATACACACTACTTCAATATTAGGGTAAGCATCAGCTTGAACTCAGCACAGCCCTGGGAATCTTTACATTGATTCTGATGGCAATGCATACGAGGGTTTTGTTAACCTTCACAAGTTGCTCTCTACTAGTGAGGAAAGCAGCATACCAGTAAATAAGGTATGGATTTACTTCCATTTTGGCCATTTTAGACACCAAGATGTCTGCTTTTATTGTGTTGAATGCTGATGAGAAGTCTAGGAAGAGGGCTCTTGCATAGGTGTTGAGTTTATCTAAATGTTTAGTGATGATGTGAACCAAAGTAGCCACAGCATCTTCCGTGCCGCACCCTTGTTTATAGGTAAATTGGTATGGATCCAGTTTGTCTTGTGTTGTACTGATAAGAAATCGGAGCAGAATTCTTTCTAGTGATTTCATAATCACTGAGGTGAGGGCTATTGGTCTGTAGTCCTTATTTTCTTTTGGGCATACATTTTACTGAGTATGATCGGCACCACAGATCATTAATATACACACAAATACCGCCTCCTCTGGTTTTCCCCGAGTTCGCATCCCTGTCTGCTCGAACAAGGGTGAATCCGGGTACTTCAAAGAGAGATTCAGGCATCGTGGATTGTAGCCAACTTTCCTTGAAACATAGTAAAGAGGCCTCACAAAATTCATGACAGTACCTTGTGTATATCCTTAGTGTGTCCACTTTGTTGCTCAATGAGCGCAGATTTGGGAGAATGATGGATGGAAGTGGTGGCCGGCTGAATCTCCGCCGTAGGTGATTCCGAACGCCTTCCTCGTCTCTTTTTCCTGATGTGTCTAAGCAGCTCCGGAGGGATGTCATCCAATAACGAAGAACACAGGGGGCTTGGTGTATTCATAGGAGGCCGATCGCATTGTAGCTCCAGCATAGCCTCGCGGCTGTATCAGCGTAGAGGCCGGGGCTCCTCGCCATACCTGTTCGTGTTGTGGCTCAGGTGTGTTTTGAAAAGTTGTATGGCCAGACATGGTCCGCAGAAGGCAAAAGTAATCCACAGGATCAAAAGCATGGTCTCTCAAAAATGATGTTTCATGCAGACAAAACAACGTTTGGACAATAATTCGCCCAAAAACAAACAAACAAACAAAACACAAGACGGACGGAGCAGCTGAGACGCGGTGCGCAGCCGAGCAGCGCACTTCACGCGAGACACGCGTTAGCAAACTAAAAGTAAGCAGAATTTTACACAGGGAGCAGCGAACATGGGGTGTTCTGGATTACATGGAAACATCCAGCTTTAAATGTTACATCAGTGTTCTTCAGAACAGCGTTTTCAAATGTTACGAATATTTCTTAATCCTGGGGGATTTTTTTGCAAAGTGTACTTTTTTTACAAAGTGTAGTTTAAAATTAAGATTCAAGCTAATGAACTCAAACATGTAAAAGTAATTGATTATTCAAGCAGTCAGTTCCTCACCCGGTTACATAATGTTCCACTTGGTCAGTCAACAAACCATAATTATCAACTTAGACAATAATAATGTGTCACGATATCTTTATTTATAGCACTGCTTAATCCTGATTGGTCAATTGGGACATTCCAGAGGTCTGCTGTTTTTCACTAACTTATTAGCTATGGAAGATCATTGGAGTCATATCAATCCGCAGAAACAAGTCCGGTAAATCTAACGTCAGCTGTGGACAACCAAAATGTGCTTCCTCCATCAGAAAACACCATGGACCACTTGTTGAGTATTCATTTTTATATTTGTGGAGAACAGGACACTTTGGATTTATGATGGCTAAGCTGTCCCCAGTAAGGAAAAGAAAAAGTGCCCAAGAGAAGGAAAGCGGTTGAAATAAAGAGAGCTGGACATCAGAGAAATCAGCAGAAGAAGACATAAAGTAAACGCTAACAGGAACACTGTTGTGTCTCGTCAAATGTGTTAGTTTTGTTTATGTATTTTTTCTGTCATTTCCTGTTTTATTTTGTACTTACCTCTTGTCTTTAATTTCAGGCTCTGTTAATTCCTCCCCTTGTGTGTTTTTCCCTCCATCGTCAGTGTCTGCCCCGCCCCTGATTGTTTCCACCTGTTCCCACTCACCTCATGTTTAAATAGTCCTGTCTCTCCCCTGTCCTGTGTCAGTTTGTCTTGTTTGTTTCTCCGAATGGTCGTGCCACGCCTCAGCTCAGAAAGGATCGCTTTCACTTATGTCAGGTTTTGTTTCTTTTGTTAATTTTGTAGGCTTAAGTTTTTCTTAAGTTCTCTTTTTGTTAGTTTTTTACTCCTTGTGAGTGTTTTTTGTTATTTCCAGTACCTACTCTGTTAAGAGGGATTACCTGATCTGTGAAATTAAAATTACATTTTTTTACATTCAAGACTTTGTCTCTGGGTCGTGCATTTAGGTTCATCAGTTTGTGTCGAGATCCGGACAAACACAGTATGGGCTCTGGCAGTGTTTAAAGACTGGTTCATGGAAAAGATAGTTACAGAAAACCTCCATCAGTGCTGCTGTCATTATAATTGACGCTGCTATTGCGCAGTTTCATCAATAATCAATCATTCTTCTATATGATTCTGGTTGTTCTTGTCATGAGCCAGGATCATGAGCCCTGGATGTTCTCGTTGCTGTGGCCGCTCCAGCTGTTGGTACGCAGTGGAACAGATTATTTTCTATTATTCCACTTTTTTGTATTCAGTCTTAGTTTGCTACTTCTCTTTGGCTTTGTTGAATGAGTGATTCCATGTTTAAAATATGTACTGTAGTTAAGTAAAAT
Organism: Notothenia coriiceps; assembly: GCF_000735185.1. Classification (NCBI taxonomy): domain Eukaryota; kingdom Metazoa; phylum Chordata; class Actinopteri; order Perciformes; family Nototheniidae; genus Notothenia; species Notothenia coriiceps. The sequence continues at coordinate 35,649 of NW_011358822.1, read as the reverse complement.
GTATCTACCTGCTATTTGTGAAAGTAAAAACAAAGACTTCTTTGTAACATATTTTTGTTATTACGCCCCCTGACTGTGGGGCAGCCTCCAGAGGACCTGAGGGCAGCAGAGAGCGCTCATACTTTAAGATAAAAAATCAAGACCCACCTTTTTTAACTGAATTGTATTGTGTTCTTCTTTTATTCTTTCTAATGTGTGTATGTAGATTATGTATGTGTTTCTTTGTGTATGTATATACAGTATGTATGCATACACATATATAAATGTATATATTTTTATTTTTTAATCACAAAGCTATGTGTTACACTGATTATTAACCGGGAAGGGGGAGACACTATTGTTCCTATTTGTGAATTCTCTGTGTTTTTGTGAAGCACTTTGAGTTACCACTGTGTATGAAAGGTGCTGTAGCAATAAAGTTTGAGTTTGATTTGTTCATTTGTGGCGGCTTCTTTTCTAACAGCACTTTGAATCATTTTGATAACATGCGGAACTAGAAATAAAAAAATGTCCCCCAAGTTTTTCATTTTCTGGTTTGTGAAGACAGTCAGCAGGTTCACTGAGGCCCATGCTATTTATATTAATGCCATGAGTTCAGTCTGTATTCTGCTCTGTGTGCTCAGACTGAAGGGCTGCTTCTACATCAGCAAAATACAGATCTATGACTATTGCATGTATTTAAGTGCATGTGTGAAAGCTTCGAAATTACTTGTAGGTTTAATATCTCTCAAACAATGACCTCATGTCAGACCACAGGGATAATATTTTTTGCAGGTATTCATTTTCTCCAGTAGAGTTTTTTTATTCTTTTAAATTATAATGTTGGTTCTTTCAGGCTGATTATATTTTGTGGGATTAATTTATGCAATGTTACCAATTAAAACTTGGCTCGTTTTAGATTATAATATATGGGTGTGTGTAGGCCAGATCATGAGTTTACCCTGTATTTACATTTGTCATGCCATGGGGGCTCTTTTCCAGCCTCTCCGCGCCTGGAGCCTAATGAATCTGTTCTAAACAGTAGTATAGATAATTTATTTATTCCATATTAAATGGCTGTGACACTGAATATGTGTTTAAAGGCTGTAATTTGTTTCCATATAATTAAAAACTCAAACGAAAGAGCCTCATTAAGCGAAAGAGTTTCTTGTACATGTATTGGAATGTAATGTGTTTTAGTTTTCTTTGAGGCTAATCAAGTGAGTTCATCCAATCTCAAGCATATTGTAACATGCATCCCTTATTTATCCTTCATTTCATATCTAAATTACAATTGTGAAAAAAGCTATTTAAAGAACAGAGTTTGGTATCAATTCTCATGGTCTCGTAAACCAACACAGATAATTGTTACTTTTACCAACATGATTACAAAAATAAATCTGATCGATTTTCAGAATTGAGGCTAAAACAAAAGCTTTGGCTCAAAAACAAGATGAGCAGTTAGCATTGATCATTTAGGGTTAGAGTAACTTGTAATGAAATCATGTTGAATAAAGATTTCCTCTGCAACAGTATTGTTCATTTCTGCTCACCAATCATTTGTAGCATAAACATTCTTTTAAGTTGATAGAAATGAAGTTGTTCCAACTTTTTTTCCACATAAATCAAAATGATTATAAAAGTGAGTTGTACTTAATTACCAGAAAGGATTTGTTTTATTCAACAATAAATGCCTTTTCATTTAAACAATATCAATTACGTAATTATTAATATTATAAATGATTTGTGTTGTAACAGTTGAGTCCACTGGTTCATTTCTCTAACGAATTAAACTCGTTAGAGAAACTCGTGTTTTGATTTGTGCGAATTATCCACAACAAGAGCCCTTGCAGCTCCACAATATAATAGCAGTGTAAATGACTTCTAATTCAAGTTGTTACAGCATAGTTTAAAATCATGTTACACAGATGCAATAATACAAAATACTAATGCTACTAATTCTAAATACTAATACGACCCAAAAAATGAGAATAATATGACTCCTTTGATGAACAAAAACTCAGAAGAAAATGTGTAGGTACGTTTAGCCCTGTTTATGTTGCAGCTTCAGCAAATCATCCACCCAATGTTAATGGTCTTCAGCTCCTCTGCATGGGGGGTTGTTGACAATAGTCAATGCCCACATTAACATTGTATACCTTGGTATACTATGGTTCCACATTAACGTTCAACCATAAAGCATTGTATAAGTGTTGTCGGTAATATGAGAGCTACACACACATGCAACACGTTTCTTTCCTTTCTTCAACAGATCCCCCCTGCTGTTTTCTTCTCTATTCATTCTGCATTGTTGCTCAACAAGGGAATTACCAGAGAAGAGGAAGATGAAAGAATGTCGAATCCAAAACATACAAAAGCACTGCGAGAGTTTTATAAGCCATGTTTCTATTACAGGACCAGAGAGAGGAAGATTTGCAGCGACAGTACCTGCACTAAAAGAGAAACCTGCTGAACCAAAACTGGAGTCGCCCTGCAGCTGTATTATTCTGAAAATCTGAGAAAACGCTGGAAAACCAGGTCATCGCTTTCAATAAAATGAGGACACATTTGCAGGAAACACAACTTGTGTGTATCCAAGATGTAAAACAGTGTGAGGCAAAGTGTGTTTGGTTTGAGGAGAAGCAGTTGTTTTGAATGAAGGACCAACTGAGCTACAGAGTAAACGTTCAGTAAATCAATGGTCGTATATCTTTGTGACCTTCAGCGAGACAATTACACACCTCCTGTCCCCACAAACACTAATACACACAGTAGGGCAGGCCAGCTGAAAGTATCTGAAGGTTGAACGTGTCACATGGAAAGGTCTAGAGATCCTCATGTACTAAAATGTGCACATACAGCAGATTGTCATACTGCCACATTTAGGGCTGCACATGGACGTCTGCGTGGTCAAAAAACTATACTTTAGGAGACATTTGAGGAGACAAACAGCTATAGACCACACTGACTTGAAACTAAATCGGGTCAGCTGGTTCTTTGTCTCTTTGGATGACAACCCTGAGGTTTTTAAGCTGAGTCAACACATTTCTTAAGATTTATTAAAGTTGCAGTGCCAAAGTCAGACTTAAAAACAGGCCTGGTTCCATGGAGCAGGTAGGGCCAATAGATATCTTCCCCCTCCCCAAATAAAATGTGTTATACAATTATATATTTTTATTTCATTTGTACTCTAATGCATTGTTCTACATGATGTGAGATGTCAAATAAATGTGTAAAATATATGATTTGTGAGCCCACATTTAGACAAATCGCTAATCAGAACACTTTATGCAAACAAGTGTGTGTGCAGTCGTCTTTTCTGGAGTTTTTCTGAGTTTGGATTCTGTAGCCTGCCTATTCTGTTTTCAGAAAATGCTTGATTCAATTCCTTTAATCTCCTTGAGAATAGGAAACACTTGACCATCATTTAGGGAAAGAAAGGAGATAAGTCCGTCCCACGATGCCTTGCAACATTTAGTGTGACCCAGCATTCAGTCGGAAACATGATGTGATGGAGAAACACGGATCATGTTAGTCACGGTGCATTTTCAGCATTTTTTCCTTATGCCATAACTTCCCAAATGGATTAGACGTTTCCAACTTTAGGGTGTTTCTGTCAAATGATCAAACAACGTCAAAAGGTCAATTTGTTTACTAAGCTGTGTGGGGTTTCTTCAACTTTAATAAATGAATGATGTGGTCCACGTTCGCAATGCCGGACAGAAAGTAAAACAGGTACTTATATTTAGAGAGAAAGTATGAGAAAGATAATGTGTTTTTGAACATTAAATCATGTAAACATGATCTAATAGAAAACCAAGAATACAAATCTGAACCTGAAAACTAGTATAATAAACACGAGCTGCTGCACAAGAACTAAGTGAAAACATGTCCTACTGTTGGCAAAATGATAACTAAAATAAGGAAATACATACCCAAAGAACGAATGAATTATTGTATTAATCTTACAAGACAGAAGATGTCAACATAACACATTAAAGTTGTTATCAAAATTATTGGGATCATTTAAAAAAAATATATATAATGACAACCTAAGACCGTGAAAAGATTCAGCCTTGGATTAATATTCATGATCTTTCCCATCATGCAACAGAGATAGTTAGTCTTAGAAGAAAGCTATAAATATGCAACAAAAATCAATATAAAAATCTATTTTCTACAAGTTAGAATCAACGTGTTGAACAACACTGCCTCTATGACCCCTGTGTGTGCAGCAAAACACACACCAACAAGCGCACACACACAAACACACGCACACACACACAAACATACGCACACAAACACTAATGTGCTTCTACACATGCAGTCAAAGTCCAGCAGCATCTATTCATTATCAGCACACAGGCGCTGAATAATTAACACAACCAAGTTTGAATGCACGTTATTATTTATTTATCCTTTTCATATTTGTTCTCTTTTTTTATCAGTGCACGCAGTAGCAGAAGGAACAGTGTGTGAGCAGCGCTGTACTTCTCCATGTGACAGGTTGTATTGTTGTCACTCTGCAGTTTGTCTGCAAGCAACGTGCTGCATTCATGTGTCATTATCGCTGTTGTCAATGCCAGTTTCAAAATACTTAAGACGGGACACAAGGACCAAAAACACTGTTATTCATGTGCTCTCAATTTTTGCTTCCTTAAAATGTCATCACCGCAGGTTATTTTAAATAGTTTTTTGCATTTTTCTTCACAAATGAAGAAAAAAAAGTGGGAAGAAAACATCCAAAATACACATTTAAGTGAAGTAAAACTTAGATTTAGACAATGCAATTTCATAATGGCATTGAAAAAATAATTAATCAGAAAACCCCAGTCAGCCGTAAAATACATATTTTTAAAAACACATTCTCAAAAAGGAGTTATTTTTCTTGACTTCCTATCATAGCAGACAGTTCTCTTGATCCACACACAGTCATAATACAATCCTTTACATCCTGTGTACACTATACATGCTGTTTGACAATAACAAAGCAGAAACACCTCCACAGAGTGGAGTCCAAACACCAGCAGCTCCACTCTCCTCCTCCCCTGATTCCCCCCCAAACAATCCTCCATACTTTGTCCTAGCACGTACCAGTGTTTACTCAGCTGCAGCTTAGAAAAGGAGTAATACACAATACAAAGAATTCCTTTAAAAATGAATATTCCACATTTCACAGTCACACATTCAGTCACATTTCACAGTCACATCTTGCTGTTCTTTGGTCCTATATTTTCCAACATTAAGCACAATTCTTTGACTCCAATAATTTGTTTGTTGATTAAAATCTCTAAGTCATGTCACACTTAAAGGTGACCTATCATGCAAAATGCAATTTTGTACGTCTTTTATACATGAATATGTGTCCCCGGTGTTCCAGGGAACTCACCAAGTGTCCTATCCCCTGTGTGCCTCACCAAGTGTCAGAAAACACAACCCTCTCTATTTTCCTCCATACACAAATCTCTTAAAAAGGGGCTGCAACTGATCTGATACAGACTGATCCAGATTTGAACACTTCTGTGACGTCACAGAAATGGCGCTACGGCTATTGGGCCAACTCCACCAATCAGGAGGAGACAGCCACGGACATTGCCGTTCGAAAGCGCTGGAGACGCTTTAGTACATATGCCAGGCCTATAGATGGTGCTGTTCTCACAGAATCAGCCCATGAAAAGACAGTGTTAAATTGAGCGAAATGAGGAATGGCTAAAATGCATGATCTGTTTGATATTTTGAAAAATAAAAAGTATAAATATGCCTTATATAGGTATGGTCCTATTATTCAAATATAGCATGATAGGTCCACTTTAAGAACAACTCCGTATTCATAGGAAATGTTTTCTCCACACTTTGCCATGGCACTTAAACGCACCAGATTTTCCTCAGCTGAAACTTTAAAATAATACTTGCTCCATCTAAAGCATTCCTTGTTACATTGGTTCTGAACTGATTGCACTCATTCTTAGCTGAAACTTTGAAAAATATAGTACTGACTCAGTTTAAAGCATTCCTTTATACACGTTTTTATTCAATCTGGATGATTGATTAACCTTTTGAATCTGATTCTTAGTTCTAATGCCAAAATCTGACAAACATGTGGGTGGAGGATTCCCTTTCTGACAGTTTAGAGATATTCATTCACATTTCACACTCTTATTTGGTTAGTTTTGTCCGACTTTCTCAGATATCCATCCAAGAATAATTCAGACTTTAACGCATGTATAGTCTCCAATATTGATAATGGATGTTTAATTTGGTCAATAAGTCAGATTTGTATCTGAATCTCAGTTGTTAATGCCACACACACATTTCTGACTAGGCTCATGGGAGAAAGGCATGTCTTAGAAATATTGCCTGTCTGCAGAGAGGTGTATATCTGCTGATATCACACATGAAGGCAAGCAGACAGGACAGAGAGACAAACCCAACCTGTCAGGTCCTCCTGCTCCGCTTCATGAGGACCGACAGAGAGACGTGTGTGTGTGTGTGTTGGAGGTCCCAATGAGGGGAATCATTAATTGTAGGGTGAAGACTTGGTTAGGTTTAGGATTAGGGTAAGGGTAAGGTTAAGGGTTAGGGTTAGGCATGTGTTGGTTATGGTTAAGGTTAGGATAAGTCTCCAGGAAATGCATGTAAGTCAATGTAATGTCCCCTGAAGTGATGGCGACGGTTGCAACGTCACCAAGCGAGGTAAGACGCGAGGCAAACAAATAGTGGCGGGGGGTGGCCGGCCGGCGCGTCTGCCTCGAGGTCGGGCACTGGTGCGCGTGTGAAGCAGGAAGCGCTGGAGAAACGCAAAAAACGAGAGCGGCCACCATGCAGTAGAAAAGAAAAAAGAAAAGAAAAGAAGGAAGAAGAAGGAAGAAGAAGAAGAAGGAGAAAAAAAGAAACAACGACGAAACCAAAAAAGTAAAAAGCGAGACTTAACGGTCGGGCGACGAACCTAAAGAAAAGAAGACAGGAGAAACTCAGAATTGCCTCGAAAAGGGGCGACGAACAACGACCTTCCCTTCGTTAGAAGACCGCAATAAAAGACTAATAAAAGTCAAGGAAATAAATAAGAAGAACGGCTAGCGAAGAAAGAGAAAAGGTAAAAGATTTTTTACATATAAGAAGAAAGACAACTAGATTGTAGTAAAACTAAAAGCACATATCAATTATAGTAATACAAATGGAGAAGATAAGAAGTAAGAATCAGCGCCAAAAGAAAAAGGAAAAAAAAAAAAAATTTTCCGTTTACCCTAAATGAAAAAGAGACTTTGAACTTACAACGTACCGTCGCACGGACTCCTACTTCCATACCTCTAGTAATGGCCTGTCGACTAGAAGTAAGTCCCTTGACAAAGACAACCCTGACCAGGGACGGACTTGTCCCGAGAGTCAACACTAGACGTCAACACAAGAGCAGTCACCACCCCTTACACAGCACACATGTGTACGTTTGTGTGTGTGTGTGTGTGTGTGTGTGTGTGTGTGTGTGTTGTGTGTGTGTGTGTGTGTGTGTGTGTGTGTGTGTGTGTGTGTGGTGTGTGTGTGTTGTGTGGTGTGTTTGTTTGTATGNTCAGGAGACGAATAATACCATAAGATAATACTTTATTTGTCAGATCAATTCTGAAATTTGACTTGCGTCACAGCAGCTCCATGTTCAACATCAACAGACACATATGTCTGTTGATGTTGAACATGGAGCTGCTGTGACGCAAGTCAAATTTCAGAATTGATCTGACAAATAAAGTATTATCTTATGGTATTATTCGTCTCCTGAGTTTGATCTCCTGGTCTCAGAGCTCATGAATATGTGTTTTATGCAGCTTCTTGGCTGACTGGATATGTTCTGACTTTCTCCCCTCCGCTCACTGTCTTTCTCAGCATCTCTCCTCTCTCCTCTTTTCTGATATCTCTCCCGTTTTGCCAGAAGATTTCAACTAAACTCTCATTAATGCAAATGACCCTTGCTCTATCTTTGCTCCAACAATCACAGTGTGTGTGTGTGTGTGTGTGTTTGTGTGTGTGTGTGTGTGTGTGTGTGTGTGTGTGTGTGTGTGTGTGTGTGTGTGTGTGTGTGTGTGTGCGCCTCAGCCACATCCCTGATTCAGCAACAGATTGAAACCTCCCCCATTATCTCTCCATTATCTGTTTTCTTTCTTTCTCCTCTCTCATACCTCTCTTCCTCTGCACTGTGCGTCTTGTTTGTAATTAATCTCACCTGTTTCTATCAGTCCACTTTAAATGTGGGCTGGAGAACACGCACTGCTCTACTGTGTCTTTGTTGCCAGATGCCGATTCATGCGGCCTCCTCCAGAAAAAGATCGGCAACCACCATCTTTTTTGGATGTCTTCAAGTTGATACTATGTCAACTTTTCAGAAAAGTGCTGGTGACATCACTGTAGGAGTTGTTGAGAAGCCATTTCTCTCAGATGGTAACAGTTAACACAGACCCAAAATAATGTTTATTTGAGCAGATCGGAGGAGCTGACACTGAGTATCGCTGCCGATGAGTGTTGCACTTTTAATAATCATCTTCCTTGCTTAACAGCTTTCAGGCTGAGAGCTGAAGCTCATTTGAACGAAGTTGGAAAAAAGCATCTACCGGTTTGTTCTTATGGTAAAAACAATATCAAACTGAAATATTCAAGGTGGTGAAGCTAGTCCGTCATAAAGGTGGTGATAAGTTGTTACGACAAGCTTTGTTTTCGCTAAGCCCAAATCAGTGGACGAGTTTAGTTTATTTTCAAACCTATAACCAAAGAAAATCCCCTCTGACTCTGAAAGCATTTTCCTGAGATGGAGAGGCTACCATCCCGAGCTCATGCTTTGCTATTTTATTACACTATTTTATGTGTTTTTGTTTTTATGTCTAAACTAAGTATATTATATGTTGCATTGTTGGAGGAGCCTGGGACAGAGCTGAGCTGTTGTGCATATGGAAATAAAGCCTCTGAATCTTGAGAAAGAGAACGAGGAAGACCTGTTCCTTTTGCTGTTTTTTGTGCTTATTATATCCTGCTTTGATTATAGTAACCGTGTCATGAACCTCTAAGTAAAACCATGCTCAGTATACATTTGTGGTTTCTTTTGCATGGGACTAAACAGGACACTAGTCTTTTTGTTTGTATTATAGAAAGAATGAAAGTTTCAAAATGAAAGCTTAAAAATGAAAGCGAGTTGTACAGAAAAGCATGTGAAGGCTGGGAGGAAGAAAAGGGAGATTACGATACAGAAATGAGGGGAAACGCTGAGAAGTAAGGGGGGAATATACAAATTAAAAAAGGTGAAGGAAGGAAATGTAGATCTAAGGAAGGCAGGAAGTAGAGATGAAAAGAGGAAGTAATGATGAAGAAGATATGGTGGAAGAAGAAGAATAAGGAGATCAAGGAGAGGAACAGGGTACTGATGAAAAGCACAAGAGGAGAGAAGGTGTAAGAGGGGAGCTTGTAGAGATGTGAGTGTGTGTTTGCCGAGGTTGGTGTGTGTGCGTTTTCTGAAGTTAGTGCTTTTGCGTTTGCTGAAGTTGGTGTGTGTGTGTGTGTGTGTGTGTGTGTGTGTGTGTGTGTGTGTGTGTGTGTGTGTGTGTGTGTGTGTGTGTGTGTGTGTGCGTGTGTGTGCGTGCGCGTGTGTGCGTGTCTAATGACTGATAAAGCTAGGCTGGTGTTGAATTATAGATTCAGCCCCGGTGAAAAATAAATCTTGAAAATGTTACTAAGCCATTCAAAGAAAAGTCAAACAACCTCCTACATGACCTGATAGAGGGATGAAAGGAGGAAGGGAGTGAGGAAGTAGAGGATAAGGAAACACAGAGAGGAGGGGAGTAGAGAAGAGGATGATCAGTGATAGAAGTACTCAGATCCCTATAGCCTATGGATATTTGTATTATTTTGAGGCAGGCCATTTTGGCTTGTCTTAAACCCAGGTAACTGAGGCTCAGTCTCCCAAAACGTTAGCAAAAACATTGAAAGTTGCTGCAAAAAAGAAAAACGTTACATTAAACCTGTATTTTATTTTAAATTGGACCCTAACTTCCCTATTGAACATTGAATTAAGCTACCTCTATGGGGTTCATGTATGTGTAAATCTGGCTCTGATAGCCAGTGCTTCTCATCCACTGACCTCACCGTAGGGCAGTAACCCACACGTTGTTGAGCAGTGTGGCAGTAACCCACACGTTGTTGAGCAGTGTGGCAGTAACCCACACGTTGTCGAGCAGTGTGGCATTAACCCACACATTGTTGAGCAGTGTGGCAGTAACCCACACGTTGTTGAGCAGTGTGGCAGTAACCCACACATTGTTGAGCAGTTTGGCAGTAACCCACACGTTGTTGAGCAGTGTGGCAGTAACCCACACGTTGTTGAGCAGTGTGGCAGTAACCCACACGTTGTTGAGCAGTGTGGCAGTAACCCACACGTTGTTGAGCAGTGTGGCAGTAACCCACACGTTGTTGAGCAGTGTGGCAGTAACCCACACGTTGTTGAGCAGTTGCACTTTAATTACACATTTTAACCTCTTGAGGAAACTAGAGGGGAATACCAATAACATTAGGATTCATCCTGTTGGGCAACATGGAAGTCTGCAACAGTTTATGACAATCTGTTCAAAAGTTCTTGAAATATTCCAGTTTAACTTTGTTTTAGTAAAGTACAATCTCTGAGGTATCTCTCCACCTCATGGGAAGAGAAGGAAGGAAGGAAGGAAAGAAGTTGGAAACGATGTTAACGAGTGTTTGAGGGAGCAGGTGTCAAATTAAGCATTCTGATTGGTCAGGCCCGTTTCCCAGCAGCAGAGCACATGTGTGTTCAGCTTCATGAACTTCTGCTGCTAAACCGATAAAAAGCTCATTGACCCTCGCACGCACTGCACACACACACACACACACACACACACACACACACACACACACACACACACACACACACACACACACACACACACACACACACACACACAGACACACACACACACACACCAGTTAATTATGTTCCACATGATTTAACACAGCCACAAATTACAATGAAAATAATATACAATTATAGAACACAAAGGTCTTAAGTAATAACTATAATAAAACAATGTATCCAAGCAAAGGCCGTAGGAAAAAAGTAGTAATAGTTGCATAGTGGTAGTTTAGAGAACATATACAACAAACACAAATGTAGAATAGGAAGCAAGGAAAACATCCTAAACAAGTATGTCAAATATGTGATTTAAAAAGGAAAAGCTGTGCAGTTCTTGTGAAGGAGGGCAGTTAACCCCAGGAAATGTTTTCTTTTGCTCTTCGTACTTTATTACAATTCAGTTTATTTTAATTTTATTTACGTTACTATGTATTTATATTTGCAGTTTATTTTCTACAGTACAAAGATACTTTTAGTACTTTACTACAGAACACATTTATTGAATACCTTGGGCACAGAATAATTAGTTGAGGTTGATGCAGTTCTCATCCTATAGATATATAGTATAATGTCAATACAAATACAACCAGACAATGGAATTACATAAAATTCAGCAATGTATCGGTGCAATATACCTAAAGATACATGTCAAATATACAAAAATATGTTTTACATTTATAGATACAAAAATAAAACCGATCCCTAGTCAAAAATAATTCAAGAATGAATGAAAATCAAAACAAGGTATCCTCAGAAAGCCAACATTCGTTTCAACGTCATCATTGGTGAAATCAGCAACAGGTTTGCAGATAGATTTTCTTCATTAAAATTAACCCTATTTTGGAGATAAATGTATTGACTTTTCAACATTTTTCCACACAGTAATGCCATGCCATACATGACAAATGCAGACATAAGAATGAACAAGTAGTTAAATGATGATCAGATTGTTCTGTTCTGCCATGAGTGACACCAGCCACCACCATCCTCCCGCCCACACAGTTTGATTGACAGTTGATCCCTGGGAAACGCAGTGCAGAAAGAAACTGAAGAAAACCGGCTTGTTCTGACCTTTAGCTCGTGCTAACTAACATTGGCTCATTATGGAAGGAGGGAGAGAGAGAGTTGTAAATGATGATAATTATCAGCCAGCCTCATTATTTGCAGGTAATTCATTCCACTGCCTGTCTGTGGACTTTTTCACTTGGCTGCATTAGGGATGCACATTATTCCATGAAGCATTGGCCTGTCGATACCCTCAGCTCCTCTGCTGCCAAACACTTTGGCTCGCATTCCCTCCATCTATCATCCGTCTATTCGTCTCAGAACCAGGTCCTCACATGCAGCCTCACACAGAGTCAAGGAGGTCTGAATACTCGTCAGGTTAGTCAAACTCAGGTTGGGAAGTAACAGATTACCTGTAAAGGGATTACGTAATCAGGATACAGTAAAAGGTAACTGTATTCCTTTACAGTTACCTTCAAAAAGATGAAATCTGATTATAGTTACATTTATTAAAAATGGGGTTTACTAGCAGGATTACAATGTTATTAAAACACTATAGAGAGCATATAGTGTTTGTTGTAAAAGGATCAGATGTTATCTCTTCTCTGTACGCTGTACTGTTCTGTAGGCTAATACTTTAAGTGTGAATCTATACGCCTACTGCCTGAATCTGCTTTATGGTTTTCACTTTCTTTGCTTCATTTGTTCTGTTTTTAATTCAGTAGGTGAACCTATATGTTCATAAAATAGTGTGTGTGTGATTTTAACTGTGCATGTGTATTAAACTAAAAGGGAGCATTTTCAGCTCAGATTTTATTTCTGCTTTTTTAAACTGTAGTATGTGCTCATGTGTTTCAGTGTTGGTGTATAGGCTACTGCTAAATAATTATCCTAAACACCTTGTTTTTTTCTTTTCTAATATCACATTGTTCTGTTGTTTTACATACTACACTTCACTTTATTTTCTGTTTTTTATTTATTTATTTGCATTGCATACAATATCGAAGTTACCCGAAATCAAACGGAAAGTAACCAGGTGACATTACTTAGATTAGGTAACTGATGTATAAGTATAACAGAATATATATACACTATAGCAGCGGTTTTCAAAGAGAGGTTCAGTGGAGGTTCAGGGGAGGCGCAGCGTGAGAAAAAAATAACATGAAACAGTACAATCCAGCTAGTTAACTTCAGCTAACTTTATGCGAGCGGCAACATGGATCGATTTTTAGTGAAGTTACCTAAAGTGAGAGAGGAGACAGCGTCTGGCAGAAAACGTCACTTGCAGACTTTTGGCTGTCTGTGAAGACCGAGTTCCCCCACCCCGCCAAAAAGGCTGTAAAAGTGCTCATTCCCTTCACCTCCGCCTACCTGTGTGAGTGCGGGTTTTCTGCATTGACCTTGATCAAAACCAAGTATCGGTAAAGCATGGGCGGATCTACCGGGGTAGCATGGGGTTGCAACTGCCATCCTAAAAATAGCCTTGCCACCCCAGTTGGCAGTTTTGTTTTGAAATAAAAGTTGTGGCTTATCGGACATTTATGAGAGAAAATCCCTAATTTCCGAGTGCAAGTGAATTCAGCACAAGACGCAAGCCTTGTAACCCCTCCCCCTGGCGCGAGCAAAGAAATGTGATTGGCGGCAATTTCATTTGAACGGGACGGCGCACAGAAGGAATGAGGTATTTGCGGTCTACAATGACAGAGAAGAGACTGTCAAGTAGCGCTGTACTCAGCATTGAATCAAAACGCACTAAAGCTTTAGATCTTAATCAGTTTGTGAGGCGTTTTGCTGAACAGAATGGTAATCGCCGCATTCAGCTGTTATAGGCATGCCAACTTGATGCTCTGCTCACGGATGACTCGATGAGCATAAAAAACTGTTAAGATGACGACCATACGTGTGTAAATATTTGTTTTTCTTTGTTGGGGTCTGCCCCCAAAAAACAGTTTTAAGTCCTGAGAAAGTCAAATAAGACGGTATGTTAAACCAGTTGTTCTCAAACTTTTTTCAATAATGTACCCCCTTTGAAAAACAAATTCAGCCAAGTACCCCCTGATCAGCGCAAAAACTATTTGTTAAGGAAAAAATGCCACTATAAAGAGGTACAGTACAGCGCTGCACCATCAGTGTTACAACATTGTAACTGAGAAACACTTAAATGCTACATTTCAAATGTTTACAATCCATCACTAAATTCATGGCAAACCAATTTTAACATCATGCAATAGACGACATTAGTTGCATTGAACTGATCTTTTTAATAAGTTGTACTTACAATGTAGTGAGAAACATGGGCTTGTGCTTCACTGAGGATCTTTTTCATTCTCAGTGACAGGGAGGCAACCTGCAGTTATTACACTTCTCGTTTTGAAATATGTGTAGGCTGTTAATATAAAACCCACACTGTTCAAACTTCGATACTTTTCCAAAAATGTGTATATTTATTTACTTTGGGGCGTGGGGAATGAAGAGAAAAAAATATATGACCATTTTTTGGGCATGGGATTTTGACCCCTCATATAAACATAGGCTATGCATAATGCTGCGCTATACTTTGCAGCCACAAGCCGTTGCCAAGCAACGCTTATTGTTTAGGTCCTTTGATAAGCAGGCAGTCATATCATTAGCTAGAACTAGCTAGATCGGACAGATTTGGACATAAACGCGAGTGAAGTATAACCGGACGCAAGAGAGAGATCAGAGATCAGACCAGCTGCCGCTGACGGAGAACACGCAGCTCTTCCGGATCAAAGCTCCCCCGATGTGACGGACCGTTGAGCGGAGCAAAATACACTAAGAGTTAGACACACTTAGCTAGTTTATCTACTCTGGAACTAGCTACACTAGTTATACATATATGTATTCTTTACTGTCGGGTCACTCATTACAGGTTCAGCGAGCTTCACGAGACTGACGGGCTTGTCAGGAGAGGGAGAGGAAAAGAGAGCACCCAGCATTTTTCCCATTTTATTATCCAGAATTACTGTAAACTTTTGAATAAAGTAGTTAATCTACTATTAGTAGTTTGTTTAAATGCAGTAGCCTACTTATGTGTTTTTTTTCCATTAAAATAAAATAAATCTCACGTACCCCCTGCAGTACTCCAACGTACCCCTAGGGGTCCGCGTACCCCCATTTGAGAACCACTGTGTTAAACTACACTGCCCAGCCAAAAAAAGTAACCACTTTGATTTAGCTAGGCCAGTAGGTAAGGGCATTCCACTGGATAATAATACCCCTGCATTATAGCAACAACAACAATAATAATAATAATAATAATAGCAATAATAATTGGGAGGGGGGGCGCGGCTGTTCTTATGTTCTCTGAGGGGAAGCTCACCTTCCCACACTTTGAAAACCCCTGCACTATAGTAACCCTCCCAACCTGGCTTGAAATGTACAGTATAGGTCTGCTGCAAAAACTAACTTTTACATTCAGATAATTTTAAATCAATCTGGAGCACTTTTCCTTGAGTGTGTTGTGATAATGGGAGTACAGTATATTGAAACATCTTAAGTGCAGTTTAATCCTCCAAGGCAATAATCATTGGGAAGTTTCAAAAGGTGCAAGTGCACTAAATATAAGGAAGATGATTTGGGCCACATTAAAAAAAAAAATGTTCTGAGAAAAAAGTCAGAATTCTGACTTTAATCTCAGAATTCTGACTTTTTTCTCAGAACAAAAAAAAAACGTATTTTTTTTCAAATCCTCCCAAAAAAAATAATCATGTGGCCCTAATCCTCTTCCGTAAAAACATGTAGGGCTTCTTTAAAGTACTTTTGGCCTTGTCTATTCAACTATTCCGTGTTGTTTTGGGTGTCCATGACCTTTTTCTTAAATGAAGTTGTAGGGACATCTCTTCCACCACCGCAAACCCGTTATGATCCTCTTTTCTCTTTGACCTGTGTGTGTTGCAAGATTTAAGTTATGTCTTTGTGGGAGAAAAGACAAATAGTCTTGTGTCTGTCTTTGCTTGTTCAGCTCTCAGTAAATCTGTGGCTTCTAACAGGATTGCTTTAGATCCTCTCCAGGCAGTCCCTGTCAGATATTTGAATATTGTACTGTTTAAGCTGAGTGGAAATATGATATAAGTTACTGCTGATGGAAACAGTGTTTTACAACAACATAAAAACGTCTAAAGTTATAACATGTAATAAAATAACATCATTGATCAGCACTGATAAGAGATACCAAACTGTTAATACAGTGAGGAACACTGGATCTGATAAACCGAGCTCACTGACAGCGGAGGAGTTTCAGTGTTTCAAACTTTACTTCTCCTCAGTGGTTAAAGCCGTGTGGACTCAGCTGACCTCTCAGTCTGCTCAGTGGAGAATAAATCTGTTCTCATTAAATTAAACAAATACCTTAGGGAGGGGACTCTCAAACATTTTCCACCTAAAAATGATAGCTGAAGGATTTCGTCTAATTTTGAGAAGGATTGCCTTCTCAATCCATAAAGGAGAAATGTGCTGGTCAGCAAAACGTATGACACATCCACTTTTCAAAAGAAGATTCCATCTCTCTATATATCTTTTTTCATCAGTGTCAAGGAATATGTTTTCCCTTAGGAGATCAGCATCCACCAATGTGTTTTATTAGCTGTTGTGATGGATACAGTCCGGAGCTGCAAAACGAGAAGAGAAGCACAACGTTTCTGCAGTGAAATAAATATAAAACAAAATCAATGTCACCATGATGTGAAAGGATCATTGATAAAATGTTCCAACAATATAGTCAGACTCAAACAAATATTAGGAAGCCCGCATAACTGAAAAGCAGGAAGTTAAAGGAGCGGAAAAATCAGGATGAAAGGAGCTTTATTTGACCTATCTATTAGTATTTATATGTATTAAAGATGAGATATTCTGCCCATTTTCAGGTTCATATTAGTATGGACAAACTCATTTATATGCACAAAAACCTATAGGACACCCTACAGGAAAGGGAAAACCCCAGAAAGTGTGTATTCATATTTTTATATAAAAGATGTCATGTTAGGAATCATTTAAGGAAGTCACACCAGGCCGATAGGAACAGCGGTGATGTCCATCTTAATCTTCTGGAGTCTAGACCAGTTTTGTCTACAGGCAAATATGTTTAAACAATTAGGTCAAAATAATAAAAGTTCTCAAAATCTCCTGACCTACCGGAAATAAACCCCTCAAAACACAACAGTATTCCAGGATTATCATATTGAATTTTAAATAACGAGAACCTTCAGGCGCCTGATGAGTATTTTGGTATACACAAACAAGAAGGAGCTAAATCCAACAAATGTTTCCCTCACATTACTGTGTTATCTGGAGAGGGTTTAACTGCATCAAAGTCTACTGTCACACACTTTTTCCTTCTGCTTTGTTTAATCAAAGACTGTCGTAAGTTAGCGTCATCACAACTCAGAAATAGAAATAGACAGAAAGCCAATTTCCAGTAAGAGCTCTCCATGAGGACATACTCATTAGAGTCGATGTGCCGTGTCAGTCTAATTGATTGAATGACAGAAAGAAAGCAGGAGGAATCGTAACAGAAAGCTCCTCAATTTGGCTGAATCAACCTTTCTATAGCTTGTCGATATCCTCATAAAGTGAACGAATGCAGGAAAGATAGAAACATTGAAGGGAGGATGGCATTTGAATCAAGTTAGCTTTCCATCACCAATATGCCTCTCGATGCACAGAGAGATGAGTAGATGAGTAGATTAATTAAGGAAGGGATGCTTTGAAAGTACAAAGGTAAGGAAAAGAGGCAGGACGTACTTAAGAGGTGGGAAAGATGTGAAGGAGTAAGAAAGAAAGGAGAAAGAAAGTCATTTTCATACTCACTGATTTGATCAGATGTGAGAGATTAGATAGGTGTTAGGCTCTGTATAAATGAGGTGTGAATGGGTGAAGGCGCTTTGAGGGGTCGTAAAGACTGGATAAAGTGCAATAGAGGTACAGTCCATTACCATTACCAATTACTATTTAGGTGATATCTTTTGGGATTCAACAGACTTCATTGCAGTAAAGTGATTTGCATTTCTAAAATGTACCTCTAGCTGTCGTATAATTAAGCAAACACGTTATAAAACGGTTACCAAGTGTGGCAATATGAAAGAAAAATACACACTCTAATTTAAATAGTTTTTATTAGTAAATAATGATGTTCAAAATAAAATAGTCCCTCTGTTGCCTTCTGCACAAAACATAGTGTGAGGTGGTTGCTATGCAACAACACTAACAGCTAGCGAACATATTAGACAGAGAGCGTTGATCCATTATTTGGCTGTTTATTTACATTCATTTGTATGTTGCCGTTTATTGTGCACCCACTGAAAAACTGTCCAGCATCAGTAGAATGATTTACGAGGTTACTTGTTCTAGGCTGTTGCTTGGCGTGGCCACTAACGGTCATAATTTCTCTGCTTTGTTTCAACAGGGTTCCTGCAGGTTTCACCAACTCAAATGTAAGACTTTTTAAGACCACTTTGAATAGAATTTAAGACCTATTTCACGGCAAGAAAGTATGAAGGAAAATTGCCATGAAAGAAGAAATAAGTACAGGAAATGTATTCATGTTCAACATAAGAACAATGACTGAACATAACCGCATAACAGTACACAGAACTTTGTTAGCGTGTTAGACAAAAAGTGTGTGTGTGTGTGTAGTGCTAGATTGTATGCCTCCTGGGTTTTAGGCGGCAGGAAGTGACATAATCGTGGATGAGAAGTAGGCAACTTTTGTATTAAAAGTTTAACGTTTACCCTAAATAGAGGAGAGTTGCGCTGACGCACGTCTTGTTTGGTTCATTAACGAATAATGAGATCATACCCTATAACAACATTAAAATGTGTGAAATATACTTACATTTCAATAATAATGGTTTGATTATTAAATAATAACTTACAGTTCTTATTTGTGTTGCATTTGTGGATAAAACCCAAAGAACATTTAGGATATATATAAATACTGGTCAGATATCCACCAGATCTTTTAGTGATTTTTGTCTCTCTTGGAGAAATTAAATTGCAAGATCAAATAAAAAAGTTAATCTGAAACAAACTCAAATACCATAATGAAATGAATCCACACATTTTGATTGTTATAACTTAAATGTTATACTTGGAAACACAAATACACAACCGAAAATAATACATGTAATATGATCCTCTCTTGTCCTGTGTGCAGATTACGTCGCTTCCGCCTCCTAAAACCAAGGAGGGGATCTAGCCGCTGCTGCACTAGCTAACGCTACATTAGCAAAACAGACGCTATTTTTTCTTTTGCAAAAGGTGCAGCGGGCTTCAAACACGTTCCCCTCCCCTGGTTTCAACCAAGCACTTACTTCAATGGTTTTCAACCAAATATGGTTGAATTTACACTTCCCCATATTTGTTTCTAAATAGATTCGAAGATACCTTAGTTTCTGACTGCCGCTAGCTTGGTTGCTACGTTACTAGCGGGGTGTTCTCCGATAAGGGGCTGGGGGAAACAAAGTTAGTGATTACTGGTTCCATGTTGATTTAATTCAATACAAATTGTTGGGGGGAACTGAAAGGCCGTACTGGTTACTTTGCAGCCCGGACATTTCCCCCAAAACAACAACACAGAAGTACCTTTCAAATCTGATAAAAGACCTTCTAAATCTTATTTAAGACTTTTCTTATTTTTTGGTCATATTTAAGACCTTTTTAAGGCCTTAAATTGAGATGATCAAATGTAAGACTTTTTAAGACCCCGCGGGAACTAGTGTTAATTTCGTTGACTAAAACTATGACGAAATATGTTCGTCAACAACCTTTTTTTCCATGACGAAAACGAGACGATGACGAGACGGCACCTACGGCAGTAAACAATAACTATAACGAAATCATCATGCAATATCGTTGACGAAAAGTGACGAGACAAAAATGTAGTTTACTAAATAAAAACTATGCCAAAATCTCTCTTTACTTTCGTTGACGAAAAATGAGGAGACGAAATATTATCAAAGATAACATTACATCTCTGATAGTCAGTTTTTCTCCCAGCAGTTCCATTTCCGGTGCTGCGGCTGGGGTCATCTCTGGCAAACTTCTTGCCTTTTTCAAAAGCCTCGTTGATAGGTAAAAGCCCCGGTGCCTTTGCAGCTGGCTTTGGTTTCGCCTCTAGTTTAGCAGCGCAGGCGTCTTCGTACGCTTTTAACACACCATCGTAGCGATGGCGATGTTTCAGGTGACTAATCAGGTTGGAAGTATTATAGCTGGTTGCCTTTTTCCCTCCTCGTGGAACTTCTGCATTGCATTTGTTAATAAAAATAGCAAGCGAACTATCTAACTCTGAAACTTTGAAATAGTCCCATACTACCGACGACATGTTTGTTTACTGTCCTGGCTTCACGGCCGCACACCATTTACGTCACAGCCAGGCATGAGTTAGGGAGCGCTGGATTTGTGAAAAACTCCCCTCTTCCTAAACCACTAATACCACAGTAATGGCAAAACGGGAGGATCCGAGTGAAAAACAAGCGCCCCTCATCCCAATCCACCCACACCGCAGTTTTTCTTCTTTTTTTTAACCCAAAAAATATATTGTATATTATCGGGGCTATTAATATTTTTATCGGGTTTATCGGGATGACGTCATAATTCCTAATATCGGACCGATAATTATCAGGCCGATAATTATCGTGCACCACTAATTATGACGGAAATGTTACAATCCTGTCCGTCAAAATGACTGACAACGAAAAAGTCTAAAGCCACCACTGCTTGGGAGAAAGAAACGATGTGATATTTGAGCCCAT
>NW_011358822.1:4997-7092 GCF_000735185.1 Notothenia coriiceps | reverse complement strand
TAAACACACGAGCACTTGGCTCTGCTGAAAGGTCAAACCGAGGTTCTGATGCTCAGTTTGTTGTTTTTTCTGTATATGAAGTGGGTATATGCAGTCAGGAGGTCACATGTCCTATAATTGTACATGAAGTCTTCTGATAGCAGACATAAACTGTGATTTAAAAAAATAACATTTAAACACCTGAAAAGATCCACTCAGCCCTGATCGAGGTGAAAGAAAGCAGACCGTTTAAAGCAAGATATAATATGCCTGAGATGTAAGTTTTATGTTGCCTAAAATGTTCAAAGCTCTCTCTCTCTCTCTCTCCCTTTTTTTCCCCCTACCAGAACTGCCAGCGCAGCGCCCCCCCAGATCTGGCGCCCTAGGCGAACATCTATAACGGCAGTGCTACGGGCCGGCCCTGAGTTCATATGCAACTCGCAAATATATTTCTCTCTCTCTCTCTCTCTCTCTCTCTCTCTCACACACACACACTAAATGTGCTATTGCCCCACACACAGAGAGCCGAGCTTGAATGACACACAGAGACCCAGAAGTACCTGTACTGTATTTCCATGCAACTCTCTGATTGGTCTGGTGTGTTGCCTCTGTTGCATTTACTAAACACGGGAAATTATAGTCCTGCCGTCCTCTCTAGTGTCATGATGAGGTTCACGTAAAGCACGGTTAATGTATTATATTTCTGAGGGAGAATTGTCCGGGGCTACAGAAAAAACATTCGGGGCAGGCAACGCAACTCGTTTCCACCATTCTTTTTGCCAGTATTATTGGATTGTAACCTTATTGTTTATAAATGATAAGATTCCTTTAATAAATATTCGATCAATAAAATGGAAACATATGATTGCAGTAGATTTAGAGAAAATCTAGTGGACTTCCGACTTTATTACATGTGACTTTACAAACCAGAAGCTACGTACACTTTAAATGTACAGAGAAGCTCAGAAGGTTGTTTAAAAATGGTTGTTGTGCCGTCTCTTGCTTTTTTTGCATCCTGTTCCCTATCTTTCAGTTACAAGATTAGAGGAGCATGGAGTCTAGTGAAAGGTCAAAGCAGTGAGCATAAGGTTCTGTCTGATTCTAGTCAGGTCACATTTTGTTTTAATGTCAAGTTAACACAACACGGTTTGTCACCAAAGGCATCACAGAGCCAAGATTGACATGAATACAGATTGAATGAAGTGTGAAGCTAAGCAATAGTGAGAAAAACAATGACATGGCAACACATCTTTGACCAAATGCTTTAGTACCCCTCTAGCAGTTTTGTACGTATCCGGGATAGCGTGTACCTTTCCGCTTTGTGAGTGTCTGGGAATGTATATTGTCACCTAAGTACATTCACTTTCGAAAAAAAACTTGATTTAGTTTTCAGATTCCTATACAACAGTCTCAATTGGTTGGGTTTAGGCAACTAAAGTACTGAGTAAGGCATTGTGGTTCCGGTTAAAATAAGTAAGTTTGTCACTTAACTAGAATTAATAAAAATGTAAATGAAGTTCCAAAGTAAAGCTCACAGCTAACATGGGACTTGAACACAGTTTCCTGAGTTACACATGTTGAAGTCCACTGTTGAAGTCCACTTACCTATGAAACTATTTTGCAAGAATTGAATGGGACGTGATTAAAACAAACAACAGTTGTGATGAAAGGAACTTTTTTGTTGTTATCCAGGTTGTTTTTACGGATATTTCATAGTGATATTGGGTTGATTACTCTTCTATTTCTTTTGTGAAATTTCATACAATTTTCCTATGCTTGTTGCTAAATGTTTAGGGTAATTGATATAATATTTCACAACTCATTGAAAGCAAAAGCTAATTGAATTATTCTGGCATTTCCCAAGTACCACCAAACAGAAAGTTGAGCTGATGGTAATTGGAAGGTCATTAACCTAATATTTGGTTAAAAAACAAAGTATTGGACAGACAACACTTTTAAGCTGCTGATTGCAATAGAACAAAGGTCAAAGGGATCATAGCTATCCATCCATAATTGTTAGAGACACTTCCATAAAATGATTGCTAGATAAAAATTGGGTTGACATTGGGTTGATAGGGTAACTGGTGCCCAGGTGCGCATGCGCACCTCCGCCAAA
>NW_011358822.1:0-4990 GCF_000735185.1 Notothenia coriiceps | reverse complement strand
GGATCATTTGAAAAAAGGCGCATTTGCGTACCAAAATTGAGAGAGAGAGAGAGAGGGAGAGAGAGAAGAGAGAGAAGGGAAAAGAGAGGAGAGAGAAGAGAGAGAAATATATTTGCGAGTTGCATATGAACTCAGGGCTGGCCCGTAGCACTGGCGTTATAGATGTTCGCCTAGGGCGCCAGATCTGGGGGGGCGCTGCGCTGGCAGTTCTGGTAGGGGGAAAAAAAGGGAGAGAGAGAGAGAGAGAGCTTTGAACATTTTAGGCAACATAAAACTTACATCTCAGGCATATTATATCTTGCTTTAAACGGTCTGCTTTCTTTCACCTCGATCAGGGCTGAGTGGATCTTTTCAGGTGTTTAAATGTTATTTTTTTAAATCACAGTTTATGTCTGCTATCAGAAGACTTCATGTACAATTATAGGACATGTGACCTCCTGACTGCATATACCCACTTCATATACAGAAAAAACAACAAACTGAGCATCAGAACCTCGGTTTGACCTTTCAGCAGAGCCAAGTGCTCGTGTGTTTAATCCCTTTATGAAGTGCCGTGGGGGGGTGAAGGATATGGGGATCCTGAAGTGTTGTGAAGTGTGGAAGCTGCGTGAAGGGGGCAGAGAACTTCATTGGAGCAGAGCGGAGAGTGGGATATGGAAATGATGTGGGATTCACATGAATTACAGTAAAGAGTATGTGACTCCATATATCTGGTTAGTTAATAACGCATAATCATTGCCTTTTTCATCATAATTCAATCATTTTCAAATTAATACTTTGGAATGGGCTCGGGACCACATACAGGATAGGAAGTAATGAGAAATAGACAGTGAGAGGATAATATTGTCGGCCTCCCCATAGCCTAAGCATTGCCGAAGCAACAGCAACATAGTACTAATACATACATGTTTGGGACTTCATTAAAAGGAGAAAAATCAATACAAACTCTAGTGCTGTGTCTCTATTCCGACACTCTCCTTAGTACATCGCCATGTTGTACAATGGGAATTTCAACCGTGTAGTGTTGTGTCAACTCGCACACAGCTACTCTGCCCTACAAGGAATAGCCATTAGGCGCTTTCACACCGGAGTACTTTTCCCAGGAATAGTTCCGATAGTTCCTGGGATTTTGCGTTCACAACAAAGAGATCTGGAACTAGAACTTGTTTTGCGAATGTTTTCACCCCTTTTTAGTCCCTGCTAGAGAGCAGCGGAGCGAGACTAACTTATGGCAACACAAAAGAAAACATGGGAGCGGTGGAGTGATGAGGAGGTGTCGGCACTTCTTTACTCGGAAGGTCAAAGCAGAAGAAGAAGAAGTGACGCAGTGGCTCCCTCAGGGACTTATTCCGGTGTGAACGCGATTTACTAGATAATCCCAGAAAATAAAAGTTCCGGGGAAAAGTTCCGGGAACTATTCCTGGGAAAAGTACTTGGTGTGAAAGCGCCTAATGTTAGCTAGTTGCCTAGCCACGGTATTGTTAGTGGTTGCAAATCATTACAGACTGCTCAATAAAGACCATTAAATAAATGGTTGCTTCTTTTTCGTTCCAGTATAGCAACACAAAGCTTCTGTGCCATAGGCGATGTTAGCTAACTAGCTAGCTATAAAAACGGCATCGTTCACGGATGCATAATTACAGACTGCTCAATTAATCCAATATAATATTACGGGTTTTCTTTTAGTATGGGAGTAAAAAAAAAAAGATTCCCATGTATAACTTTCATCTGTTCACCAGGGCACCGGCTGGCCAAACAACTTCCGTTACGAAGCCAAGGTGGCGGTCGTTTTGTGTGGGTAGGGTCAAGCTGTCCACACTCAAATGTTTGAATGTTACACTTCAAATTGAGACACAGCACAGACTATAATAGTCAAAACTTCTAAGTTTAAATGGAGAGTGTACTCTAGATGTATTTTTATTTATTTTTTATTTTGGTATCTTACAACGCCACAGCACTGTTTTTAATCAAAGATGATTTCCTTTAGAAGAAATATAGCTGTTGTGCGCCGCACTGGCTTAACTTTGTTTCATGCTTTTTTAAGTGGAATGTCACAACCAGGAATTACAGTAGGTTTTGCATCAAGTAAAAGCTGCTTCTGAATTAAACACAATCTGCATTTTGTCGGGAGGGGAGATAAACACTGATGACATTTCCCCTTTCAGTGATATAATACTGGGTGAACAGGGCTGGTACAGAGAGGAACAAGATGGAAAGTCAAATATTGTTCTCTTTTCAGATAGAAAGTGTGAGGAATGGCCAGCGAAATCATGTTTGACAGACAGGGCTTTTGTGTTAATGACAACCATGTTTGTGAACATCAATATCTGAAAGAACAGGTTCAGTGTAAAGAGGTCGGCAAGATAAGAGCATTTTCAGAGCAGAAAGAGATGAAAGATGCAGAAAAATGAAGCAGAAAAAAATGATTTTATTGTACATCAATCCTCAAGTTGACTTACTGTTTGTTCTTATGTGTGCCTTTTATCTATTCGTGTAATATTATATGTTATTATATTGTTATGTTCATTGTGAAGCACTTTGGCAAACCCTCTGTTTTTAAAATGTGCTTTATAAATAAAGTGGATTGGATTGTTCGTAAGTGATTCTGTACAGATTTGGCATGTTACAAACAATATTAAACAATACAAATGTGGTTGAGGCCATTTTCTGCAATGACTGATTTTAAGCTTCTTACATGATTGGAGTCTGTTTCAACATTCAAAATATATACAAAAATGTGTTTGAATGTGCATCTTGTTACCTGTAGCATTGGTCAAGTATTTTCTAGCCAAACAAAAACGTAACCCCCATAGGCTATATATTTGATATTTGCTGCAACCAGGTCCTTCAGAGGTCACACTTATTGCTCTTTGAGGATGATAGTTGAAATATTTGTTGGGAGTAGTCGCAGTAGCCTTTTATTTTATGTGCTAAAATCTGGATAATCATTACGAGAACAACAACACCACAGTGATTTATCGGGAATATAGAATTGTATGCCTTTGATTGTCCAAACAGGAAGATGACATTAGCCAAGTTCATCTTTGGCCATTTTCTTTTTTTCAAAGCCCTCTGTATTGACATCCAGCATATTGACAACAATGGCGAAGAATGAAATGGCTTAATTAACTTATTTTACCTTTTAACTCAGTGATAATATCTTAACACACTCTCCTAAACAGACTCTTGGGAGGTGAATGTGGAAATATTAATCAAATAATGTGTCTATAGAAAAGAAACAGAAATTCCAAGTTCACATATCATATTTAGCACATTCGTCCATGTTTTAGTGTGGAATATGGATGAAATGAGGGTCTGGTGATGGTTTGAGTCTGATTGAAATGTCACATTTTTAACGCACACACAGGCAGGTCAACATTCACACATACTGTATAAGATGACATGGACCCTGATCCTACACAAGCATCCTCCCTGCGTGTGATGAGGGGAGCTGATCTCTGGTCTGTGATTTGTGAGGCTGTTTTCAATGCAGCAGGAACAGATTAAACTATAACTCAGCCCTTCAGGGAGCAGCAGCACAGATATGCATGTGGCATGGTGGCTGCAAATGCACACATCACACACCTACTAGAAAAAACACACAAGGGCTGCATCAGATTCACACTTGTGGTCAAGAAACTGCAACTAGACTGAGGCAATTCAGACTTTTGGTTCTTACAGTGTTCCCTTTTTGCCTTCACTTATTTACTGTACCCTTCCCCCTCCTGCCTTTCTTTCGTTCAACAAATGCTTAAACTAAATCACAGCAGCAAAAATGAAGCACCTAGGCAAGGGTGACATTAATAACTCAGTGGTTAATATGTACAAATATATCATGGAGGAACAAGATGCAAACACACATGTTGGAGCAGATTTACACTCAATCAGTACTCAGAGTAATTCAAAGCATCCTTTCTTCATTCAGTCTTGCATTTCTTTTTATTTAGCCTTCTCTTTTCAATTAACTGTCTTCAAACCCTTCATCTCCTGGTATCACTAACATGATAAACTGCTAGAAAAGTGCAGCATGTGTTGCAATTTAAAAACACAACGAATGTCAAACAACATCTGAAATGGTCCCAAAAATGAGGGCTGACGACAGGTGATGATGATTCTACCATGAAGAATTGAATCTATTCTATTTTTATTGTGGTGTCATTGTACGTTGAGGGACACAGAATAACATAACAGGCTTTAAACCTACAGTCTTGACTCAAAATAACCTAAACTAACAGTTGTACCCTTCCTTTCTCTTTGTGTATCTTATTCCTACCAAATGTGTTGTGTTTCTGTTTGTGGGGGTTTTACGAGTAATAAGCCACTTTGTGCTTATCTACAGTATAAGGAATTTCTCTTTTGGCTCTCGACTCCTGAATCAGAAGGGGTATAAACAGTTCTCATTCATAACACTCCGTTCGATGTCTCACTATGGGATGTGCCACAACGCGTATGCAAACAGAAGCATCAATCTCATTACGCCAATCCTGATTGACTGGTGATCTTGACGTCTAGGTCAGGGAATCCACCCACCCTATAAGTAGCTTGCGCTACAACGCAGCGTCATTCAAACACCTCTTCTCGCTTCGGAGCACATCTCAAAATATCAGTAGCCGGCTAGCTTAACTGTCCACAGACTGAACCCAAGCTAACCTTCGGTCGACGGGCGCTTGCCGGTTACTTTTTGCTTTGCAGAAGATTGAATTAAATATTAACACACCAGTTAATATTGAAATCTGCCCCGCCGTTTTTTCTTTCGGAATAACGGTAAGGTTTTGATTTTTCTCTTCAAACAATAACATACCTGTTACTAGTTTATCCCTCCGTGCCGACACCACGGCAAGCGAGGACGGATTCTTCTTTCCCTCACACCAGAGGAGACGGAGATAAAATATATTAACACACCAGTTAATATTAAAAAATCTGCCCGCCGTTTTTCCTTTCGGAATAACGATAAGGTTTTGATTTTTTCTTTCAAACGGTAACATACCTG
>NW_011358821.1:0-7792 GCF_000735185.1 Notothenia coriiceps | reverse complement strand
CGTTCCATTTATACAGCAGCGGTTTTAAACCTTGATTCAAGTTCCCATCCCCCAGAATTATCAAGTTAGTATTTGCTAATACCACACATATGAATTGGGCCATTGGTCGAATACATGTTGGTGTCTTGGTGCTGTTTACATGGGAACGAAACGGGTTGTATCCGCTACTTTTCTCTTTCGTATAGCCCATTCGTTCACACGAGGCCGCAACAGAACCGCGGAAACGGACCCCTAAAACGATAACGGGTTCCAAGGTGGATAGATCTGCGGACGGAACGCTCTGGGGGGCCAAACGGCTCAGTGTGTACGTCCTATACGGTCATTTCCTGATAACGATGAAGCCCCGCCTCTCCCCACCTCTGCTGCTCACTGCTGTAGCACCATGCTACAGATGTTAGTGCAAAATCTACAGCTCCGCTACCACAACCATCAGCAACAAGTGGACATGGAGAACTACATGAACTACATGTTGCTAAATCCACCGCGGGGCATAAACAGAAGGGCAACCATGGCAACCATGCTCGGGGGTTTTCTTCGCTGCTTTTGGTGTATTTTGTGGCGCCACTTACTGTAAAGGCCCGGCATATGTACTACAGCGTCTCCAGCGCTTTCGAGCGGTCTCGTGTGAACGGAATACTTTTTTGATATCGTATTCGGTTCGTTTGCGTTTCGTATGAGTTTGCGTGTAAATGGGGTCTTATAATGTCGGCATTTCATTACTGTAAGCCTGACAGCTAATCAAGTGGGCGTTTGTGCTGTGAAAGGGTTAAATGAGCGTGGCTTAATTAGGGTGCTTGTGTAGGTGTGACGCCATCCATTGTGTTAAAAACTCAGGGGGTGGAGGAGATCGATAGACAAACAGAAAACACCACATCAAGGTTTCAGCTGGGTCTCTCTGCGTGAAAATGGTCTGCAAAGGCAAAGATCTTGGTCCAAAAGCTGAACTGACCCACTGACAGTTCTTTATTAAATCAACAGTTTCACTTATTGGCAAATAATCCTTTTTGCTTTCTTTCCAATAGTTAGATAAGAAGATTAATATCCATTTCAGACGGAGTAAAGATGATATCAATCTTAGCGTTTAACTTTTGGCAGGAAGAATAAATAAGAGTATTCTCAAACGATTGCTTTAGTCCCAGTACACTAGTGTAAATCTGACTAAAATCATCTCATTTTGGAATAAAACAAGAGCCTGAATCTAAATGAAGTGTGAACATTTTAGACTGCACTTGTTAATGTGAATGAAAGAAAACCAAACCCCAGCTGACACATGGAGCGAGTCAGAAGTTAATAATTTGATTCCATGTTTGCTGAATCACAGCGGCATTAACTTCCAGCTGAGAGCGGAGTGTTTTGCACATACAGCAGTCTGAAGCTGATGCAGATGAATCCGACATGGGAAAAACATCACCAGTTGAGTAATTAGCAACAAACACGCCACTGAAGTCAAGAGAGAGACAGCAGCTACCACGGCACGTCCTGAAGAAGCGAATTAAGAGGCGTAAAAACAACTTTGACAGCTAAATAAAGCAATTAGGACACACTTATTGCACAGAGACACAGATAGAGAGAGGGAACAGCCGCAGAGTGATTGTGATGCACCACCACGGTTCATTTCATTATCTGGAGTATTATGAAAAGCTGTTCAGGTACATATAGAGGACCTTAAGACCTGTGCTGTTATTGCTAATGCCTAGTGGGGGATAATGAAGTCCCACTTACAGTACATGCGGATATTAAAGGTCACGGCTCCTGTTAACAACGCTGGTGTGAAGAGATCATTGAATAAACAGCACACCTTATCTTCTCTCTTTAGTAGCTGAACACATAGAGGTGTTTTAACATAGGCGTAGTAAGGAGTTCATTAGAGCCTGAACATGCTGTCATTGTAATGCTGATGTTAAGAAAACTATATAAAGATGTAACAGAAGAAATTCTGATCCTTACAATATGAGGGTTGCTTTTTGTATATTGGCATGCTATCTTTCGGCGGCACAACAAATATTATTTTAAAAATGTTAGATCAATAAAGGCATGATTTTGTCATGTCACTTATTTTTGCTCCTCCTAGTTAGTGAGATCTAGGTCTGATTGTATTCGACTACATACATTGGTACATGTTCAACGTTTTTTTCCGAATTAAAAGGTCCCCTATTACACTGTTTTTCATCAGTATATCACAGGTTTCAGATATATACAGAACCTGTCTCTGATTGGCTGAAACACCAAACAGATCATTGCAGCATTACCCATAATCCCCTCTGTTTCAGCCCTGTTTCCAAAGTGCTGATTCTCTGTCTGTTACTTTAGATGAAAATAAGGAGCCCCTCCCCACGCCCCTCTGAGAGACATTTGGTTACAAAGAACTCAATTGTGCTCTAGGAGGAGATTCAGGTGATAAGGAGGGAGGGGGGGGGGTTACCTTGGTCGGTGATTGGCTAATGGTTACACAAGACAAAACATCGTTGTGGGCAAAATTTGATCAGCTCGTTTTCAGACAGGTTTTTATATAAATGGATCAGGAAAAAAAGAGAGAGAATCTTTGTTCCTGAAACTTTCAGAGTCTCTTTACACAGAGGGGACACATGTTGATGTAGAAGAGACATGAAGAAGAGGGGACACATGTTGATGTAGAAGAGACATGAAGAAGAGGGGACACATGTTGATGTAGAAGAGACATGAAGAAGAGGGGACACATGTTGATGTAGAAGAGACACGAAGAACAGGGGACACATGTTGATGTAGAAGAGACATGGAGAAGAGGGGACACATGTTGATGTAGAAGAGACATGAAGAATAGGGGACACATGTTGATGTAGAAGAGACATGAATAGGTGACCTTCAAGGCACATTGTTTGAATGTGATGTAGGTCACCCTCTCTCCCTGATACACTGAACAGCAGCACCCTCACCACGTTGTAGTGATCCAGAGGCAGCACGTTGACCTGCAGGCGTCTCCTCTGCGCCTGGCGGCCGATCCTCTGCGCCGTGTCCTGGGCCGTGCCGGTCTGACTGCCATACAGGACCAGCAGAGAGGGCTGTGACATCATCACTGAGAGACACAACCACAGTGTGAGTAAATCATAGACTGTATATAAAAATAAGTAAATGGACTGGGAACGGTAAAACCTCTTCTCATGTATGTGGTCACTTGGGTATGTCTATATGTTATATGTCTAATTGTCTAAGTAGTAAACCAGCTGCAATCAATCTCTCCTTCGTATGCTCCTTTATTGTAGGGTGACATTGTGTATTGGGACAGGCACAGAGGATTAAGTAGAAATACTAGTATAAAAAAACGTTGTTACAAATAAAAGTCCTACATCCAAAATCTTAAAAGAACCAAAATATTGGCATCAAAATATACTTAATGTACTCATTGTGCGTTATGTCCCATTTCAGAATCATATATATCAATTTACTAGATTATTATTATGTATGCATTAATGTGTTACACAGCTGGCAAAGGAGGAGCTTATTTAATGACTTAAGTAATTGTGATTTAATTATATATCATAGTTTAAGTATTCGTTTATTTATATGTTGTATTAGTTCATAGTCTGAATAGGTAAAGTAACTAGTGAGTCATTTTGTTAAATACATGTAGTGTAGGTAAAAGTACCTCAAAGTCATATTAAGTACAGTACTCTGTACATTATTACATTATTACACCACTGGACAGTCATACAGTAAAGTACATCACATTAACCAGTAACTAGTTTAGCTACTTGTGCAGTAAACATTAACATCACTAAATCTGTTATAACACACTCAGTTATCTTCTTACATATGACATGACCGGAAGGCTAGCTGCTAGCATGCTAGTTAGCTGGCTAGAAAAGGTGTTCTACTATTTTGTTTGCATTCATTTTCTTTATAAATCACATATATCGTCATGAATCAAAAGAACATATTACACACACCTGTTGTCTTTGTCAACAATATCGTTAAACACCAATAGATTTAACAGATAGCTCCATTCAGTGAGGACAGCAGCTCCACATTGTAAACAACAACGTGACACTTTACGGCAGGCCAGCTTCCCGTTCTGATTGGCTCTTCGTCATCGTCTGTTGTTTGAATGGCGGTTTGCAAAGGTGTGTTTACCGCCTCCTTCTGGAAAGGAGTGTGGATCAGCACGGTGTAGCCTCCCTGTCCTTTTTAAAAACCCAAATACTGTCCTGTCTGCTACATCCCTGAACTCCATCGCAACATCTCTACTATATTTAAACCTGTTTGGTTTCTGTTCAGAGCTTCCTTTAACGTTCTTGCTGGTATTTTAGACATTGCAAATCAACATTGTCGTCATTGCCACAATATTCACATTTACCTGATGTATGTTTTATCATAAATGAGGGTTGTTGATCTCCTGCACTTTGCACACAGATCATCAAACAGGTATACTCATAGCATTTGTTTAATACATCCGTTTTTTAGGTATTGGTAGTCTATTAGATTATATTTGTAGTGCACACATTCAGGTAACACAGGTTGGTACAGTCACACACTGATGTGTCCTCACTTCTCACCTATGGTCCTCACATGAAATCCTCTGAGTGCTGATAGCTGTGCCCCCTAAAGCAGATCCTTTAAACCACTGGTTCACAACCTGGGGGTCATGGGAATCAGAATTAGAATATCTTTATTCGCCACACAGACGGGAAATGTACAAGTAGAAATTACTCAGCGGTAGGACAGCTGAAACAAGGCAGCCACTTGAGAGGCAGTTGTCATTAGGCCTTCTTCAATTTAATGGGTGTGAGACAATTGTATTATTTAAAAGTACATTTGGCCTTTTGGTCTATAAGCTATTCATTCGTTTCTATGAGGAAAACAAAATTAAACCGTTATTTTTTTAAAGTTTGAATTGCTTTTCAAGGAACTTTAAAGACAAATTTCACAGGATAAGACCACAGTGTGGAAACGTGAAACAAAGACAGAACTCTTATCGAAACTTTCTAAAAGCAAAGAGGAAAAACTCAACTCTGAAAGGACATAATCTGCTGATAATCTCCCCAATTTGCTTGTTTCATGGACTCATTGAATTCACTACTTTACTTACTTATGTTGTGTGCTGGCATTATTATGTATTGAATAGAATAGGAAATATCCATCGGCTTACTCAATGATGGAATAGGGAAAGGCGTCCCTTTTTATTTCTGTAGAGTACAAGCCGTTGGTTATTCTTGTCTCAGTTAGTTACTAAGATATTTATATTACTGGGCTATTTGTAATTGAGTTATTGTTTCTCTTAGTCTTCCTTATGTCAGTGAAGTCTGTCCACTGTTTGTTAGGTTAGCATAGAGTAAGCTCTGTTTATTTGACAGATTACCTCCTCAGAAACACAACGCTTTCGAACAGACCACAAGGCGAGCAGAGGACAACACATATTTAATATCACAGTAAGCTGACATGAAATGCAAGATTGTATAGATTTGATAAGATTGTGTATAGAAGTGAAAACAGTAACAGTCATACACAGTAGGTGAAGATATTTCCTGAAGCATGCTGAGAGCTAAGAGCACTTATAGAGTAGAACAGCATTAGTGATGGCTACACAGCTGATGGGCTGTTAGTTCGTACATGTGCACCCGAAACAGCAACTCAGATAAGAGAGGGAACAACAGATATGAGAGAGACAAGGGGGGGAGAAAGTAAAGGGAGGTCCAAGACTGGGTTACCGTCCATTGGTCCTATTGGTCTCTGGGTTATTTGAATACTTCGGGTGGAGAAGTAGGAACATAACAAGTTTTGAAGTGGTCCTCTGCCAGTTTGACTTTTCTTTTCGTAAAGCCTGGGGTATAGTGAGAGATTTTTTTTAAAGAACGGTTACACATCAGAGCAGCTAACGTTTAGACCTCATCCAGGTGAGCTTCAAAATCATTGTATCTCCCATAAAGCCACTGGATTTGGGTTTGTTCATTTGGGTCTGATCCATGTTTTTCAAACTCTATACCCCCTCTTTGTACGGCAGGTTCCCTTTTAGAAAGCATCAGTCTCCAAGCCAAAGCTGAGATACGTTTGTTCACTCTGACGACTGAACATGATACACATCTAAATCTAAAATCAGTTCCCTTTGAGCACATTTTTACCATTCCACACACCGAACCTGGGCCATGTTACACTGTATGAAACAGCTGTGGATTTATAGTCATGTGATATAGAGAGTGGGAGGGACTGATCGTGCACAGCAGCTGAGAAAGGAGGGTCCCCTCAACCTGTGTTGATATGAAGTGATATACAGGTACCCATGGTAACAGTAGATTAGTGAGAGCAATAGATGAGGGCAACCAGCCCACAGGAAATGACTCGTATATAATGTTGGATACGTATATCTTCGACACAGACACATAGTATTTAAAAAGATATTTCTAGAAAAAGGCACACATCAATTGAACAGATGATAAGGCAGAGAAGAGTCAGTGGGTGGTGGAGTCCACTCGGCTCTAAATATATAATACAACGATAAAAGTATATTCAATTTAAAAATAAAACAGGATGCCAACACACAATAATTAAAATGATCCTAATAAGTCTTGTTTCTGCTTCACAGATTACTGTTTGGTTAATACAGGAAAGTGACTCAGCTCTTGGATTATCTGACAGAAGCCTTTGTTTACATGTCAGCAGCTTTATAACCATGCATAAACACAGAGAGGTGCACCGTGCAGGCGGTCCTAGCTGGTGTAGAGACGGACGCGCTGAGATATGTTGCTGCGACACAGAGGGCAGCTCTGCATCGCCCCGCTGCAGCCATGGCAACAGCAGACATGACCACAGGGCAGGAAGATGACCTGAGACTGGACACAGGAAGTCACAATCAGTGGGCTGGCACACAAAGAACAACAAAGACTGTCTAGAGTACAAATATGGCCACTTTCTGGTAAAAAAAAACTGCCATTTTTGATCCTGAAAATGTCAGAAATGGATTCAGCATTTTCAATAACCCCCTAAAACACTCCATAATTCTCCAAATCAGCCAAACGAATGCTAATCGTGCAAATGTCCCAACATATGCAAGTTAGCATCCGGCAGTTTCTATGTGCTTGGGACCCGTACTATACATTTCTAACATAAGACTAGTAGGTACTCCTCATTTCAGGGTTCACTAGCTGGAAACTGGACCCTTACGACGACTTAGTTTAGTTTATTTGTTTATAGTGTCGTGGACAGTCCCCATTAATCAACTGTCACAAAAAAATGTAAATGAAGCAGCTTTAGCCAACATTGCTAATTTCCAGCTGTTGTCCAGATGATAAAAGACACCTTTTTAAAATCACAACACATCAACAGCATTAGTTATAAAGAAAGGATGAAACACAAGTAGGTAGAGGCGAAACGGAAATGGAGCCTGAGCACGAAGCACCGTTTCACCTGGAAACCACGCTGATGTGAAACCAGTGACTGAGACTGAAGGTTTCTCTTACCCCGGTCTCCATGCAGACCACACACTCGGAGGTCCCCGGCCCCTCCACTGGGCTCGGGGCTGAGGGGGTGACGGGGCTCCCCGGGGTGAGGGGGGGGCTGGGGAGCTGGAAGGTGGAAGTGGTGGGAGGCGATGGAGGAGAACGAGGGAATGGAGCTGTGGGGGTGACCTCTTCCTCCTCCTCTTCCTCCTCCTCCAGCTGGACAGCCTTACCAGCTCCTATAGGAGGAGAGTGGACATCAAACAGACACTCATTGACTTCCACTGAGTTTCAGTGTCACACACACACACACACACACACACACACACACACACACACACACACACACACACACACACACACACACACACACACACACACACACA
>NW_011358820.1:0-2304 GCF_000735185.1 Notothenia coriiceps | reverse complement strand
CCCTCCCCCTTATCACCTAAATCTCACCATTGAGTTCTTTATAACCAAATCTCTCTCAGAGGGGCGTGGGGAGGGGCTCCTTATTTTCCTCTAAAGTAACAGACAGAGAATCAGCACTTTGGAAACAGGGCTGAAACAGAGGGTGTTATGGGTAATGCTACAATGATCTGTTTGGTGTTTCAGCCAATCAGAGACAGGCTCTGTATATATCTGAGACCTGTGATATATTGATGAAAAACAGTATGATAGGGGACCTTTAAGGCCATGATGAAGTCCCTATTGTTCATGTGTTGGGGCGGCACACTTCAGGAATGACCTTTTGCATATGCAGGTGGTGGGCTGACGGGGTCCAACACCACCCACCAGTCAACTGTGAAAACAAAACTTTATCTGGCCTCTGTGGGGAGGCTTTGAGATAGAAAACTATTCTCTGGGGCTGATTATGGGCCCGAGGGGTTAAAGATAGGGGTGGTGCAGGGCTGGGGGTGGGATCTCCAATCTTTGCATTGAAAAGCTGATGAAAGAGCGAGGACATTCAGCCGTAATTACCCCCTTTTGCTTTGGTGACACACCTCCAAAGCTACAGAAAACAAACCCTGAGTGCCGTGTTTCTGCAACAGCTGCTACCTTTTCTCTCTCTGTGTGTTTAGACGCATGAGGATGCTGAGATTAACCAACGAAATCCTCCATAATGTGCGACAATAAAGTAAAACCAAACCGTGCATATGACTTTCCAGTTTTTCTCCATCTGTTGCCAGTCGAGTTGATAAAACATAATCCACGGTTTTCCTCTGAATGCGATATGAGAGCTTACAATTTGGAACGCATCATTTGGATCGTTTAAGGATTTGGATCAGGTTCACATTTGAAGAGGGTGTTTGAACCAGAACCTTAAGAGACACTGCTGGGCACGTCTTTGCCAAATAGGGCATTTATAAAAGGTTGGCACGGAGCTCTGCAGAGTGAAGGCTGGCGAAGGCATGATGCCCACAACATAGTGCCAACCAAGGGCTTTTTGTTTGGCATGTGTCTCCGTAGTATGGCTCTTCTCCTCCAGACAACTGGCCCCAACACAACTTAGCATTAGGTTACAGAAGCATTACAAAAGTGATTCATTAGAAAAAGCTGTTTGCCTGAGACGGAAGAGAATCAATTACAAAAAAAAACATACTGGAAAGGTGCAAAATATTGTGGATCCATGCCATATATATCGTCGCTTGCTTAATCCTCAGCTGTTTGCTTGGATTGAAAACAAAAAATCAATAAGGAATGACAGCTTTAATCGTGTGGACTCACACAAAAATAACAAGGTGTAAATCAGTATGTAGTGTCTCTACTTTAAAGAGTCCTCTCCTGCTGATGTTCAGGTGTATATCAGTACGTGGTGTCTCTACTTTAAAGAGTCCTCTCCTGCTGATGTTCAGGTGTATATCAGTATGTAGTGTCTCTACTTTAAAGAGTCCTCTCCTGCTGATGTTCAGGGGCCGTATTCACAAAGGATTTTAGGGCTAAAAGTAGCTCCTAACTGGCGAATTTAGGAGAAACTCCTAAGCATAATGGGCGTGTCAGTCTTACATTTAGGACTCCTAATTTTATTCACTAAGAGCAATTCACAAAGTATTTTAGGCCTAAAAGTAGCACCTAAGTCTGGGAGAGCTTAAAAGTCCTCGAGAGGACTCCTAACTCAGTAAGACCTATTCACAAAGAATTTGAAAATGGCTGCGAGACGAAATGTTTTGGAGACAATGGAAGACTGTGAATTGATCAAGAGATATAGGCTAAATCGTGAGGGTATCAAACTTGTTGTGGAATTAGTGCGGGATGCAATAACATCCCCGACTAACAGGAATAACCCGATTAGTCCGGAAATAAAATGTTTGGCAACACTACGATATTTAGCAACAGGGAAAATGCAACTTTGCAATGCCGACGATTTAGGAATATCGCAACCATCAGTCAGCCGTGCCATAAACCAAACCATCAACGCGCTCTCTAGACCACATATCATCCAACAGTTTATCCGGTTTCCTTTGGACAATCAACAACTACAGAGGATCAAAGCCAACTTCATGGCAATTGCGCCCGGTGTGGTCGGTGCTATTGACGGGACGCACATAAAAATAATTGCGCCATCAAAAGATGAGGACGTGTTCGTCAATAGAAAGAAATTACATTCCATCAACACGCAGATTGTTTTCATTCATCATAATAGGGGGACTTGAACTATGGGCTGTTATTGAAAGTGTTTAAGTGCTGGAAATATGCTCATTGGATAATAGTTTGCAGGGTGCTTTTAATTGCCTC
>NW_011358819.1:0-2368 GCF_000735185.1 Notothenia coriiceps | reverse complement strand
TCAGGAAATCACAAAGGAGGAAGTGATAAGAAGGAAGTTTCGTGTGTGTGTGTGTGTGTGTGTGTGTGTGTGTGTGTGTGTGTGTGTTAGT
The DNA here is from genome assembly GCF_000735185.1 of Notothenia coriiceps. Taxonomy (NCBI): domain Eukaryota; kingdom Metazoa; phylum Chordata; class Actinopteri; order Perciformes; family Nototheniidae; genus Notothenia; species Notothenia coriiceps. The sequence continues at coordinate 2,277 of NW_011358819.1, read as the reverse complement.
ACTGGATAACACTGTAGCCTGCGTCCTGCACCGTGGAGTAGATCACATCGTCTGCAATCAAAACAATGAGTGTGTGAAGCAGAAGTGCAGAAACCATGCAGTTGATAATCAAATATCATCATTCTCTTTTGTGTCTGCTAACGTTAGATCAACTTGTTTCTCCGATAACTTCAGATACAGATGTCCCATCATTGTGAAAAGTGTATGGTGAAAATGTTGCTTAAAACTGGATTAAAAAGTCAATTTACGACAGCTAGCAAAGACCAGAGGAAACTGACTTTGTAAAGAGCTAGAAAACGCATGTGGTACATTTGTGATAAAGCAATGTGTTCATTTGACTGTAAAAACAGCATTTCCCCCCTAAACATAACATCAATATAATATAATATATAATAAACATACATTTCTTTTTTTCCCCTGAATTATTATCCCTCTCCCGACGCTACGTAATTATTTTCCTTTTTTTCAAAACTTTTATTTTTATTTAATTTTGTATTTTGTATTTATTATAAGTATTTTTAAATACATTTAATAGATTAAAAAGTAAAATATATCTCTAACTGTAGTGGATAAGTAGTTTGAAGCAGTATTGAATATAAATACTAGTTAGTAATGTACAGGTATCCTCAAATTGTAGTTACTAGTACTTTATTTAATTAATTACTTGCTTTCCAAAACAGTATTTAGGTAGAACAAGAAAGTAACTGCGCTTACTGTTTTCTGTTGGATCAGGTAACGGCCCCCTCCTGCAAATTCACAAGACAAGACAAGTCAGTTATTGTTCTGAAAATGTGTTTAAAAAGGTGGTTAAAATACTAAGTAAATGTAAAAGTTAGGGGGGTTAAACAGACTGTTCTTACCTGGGGTTTTGTGGAGGCGGTCTGGATGGAGGAGCTCCAGGTTGAGCCCTCTGAACGCTGTAGAAGTTCTCATACACAACCACAGCTGTGAGAAAAGGAATAATAACTTGTTAGAAAAATGTCACCGGCTTGAGCTTCAATCTCAGGATCCATGTATTTGTGATCCTCTCCAGAATGGAAGTAGTCATCACATACAGAGCATTAACTAGTTCCTGAACAGTGTCCTTCACATGCTGATATCCAAGAGAGGGAGTTACACAGTCACAAGATGGAGGAATAGAAAGCAGTATTCAATGTTTACTTCAGATTAGCTCCACGTCAGAAATGATCATGCTTGTCAAATGTCTCTCTCCATAGAGACTGAATCATCATGTTAATCACATAGGCACACAGGGGATAGGCCTCGAAACAGTCCTGATGCTCTTCTAGGTAATCACACATCCTGTCATGTTCACAGCTACAGTTGATACCTTTGTTATCATGGTACTCTGATGTTGGAAGAGGACATTCAGTGTTTTCCCAACAATTACTAATCAGCAATGCATAAGTGCGTGTTATCTGATTAATATGTTCCTTTCTATGTGCTTTTAGGCAGAGCATACACCACTCCTACCAGGTGTAATGTTCCAGTGAAATAGACAAATGGGTATACAACTTTTTATCCCTCTTTTGGTGAATATTTCAAACTCAGGACACAAGGAAGGTGTTAAATGAAGGGTCTGTGTTGCATTTATTTGAATGCATTTCACATTATTATTTCACTATAACAGAGAACTGCAGAAATGAGTCCTTAAACCAAGGTGTGAGTCAGCATTTTTGCACTTCCTGTTTACTTGTGTGTTTAGTTAAAGGATATATAGTCATCACGCCCAACATTAGCTGCCTTTAGCTTAGTGGTGGTGACGTGAAGTCATGTGACCGGGCTGTAGTTCCTTTATAGCCCATTAACTTTTTGATTAAAAAATCATAAAGTGGTGTAAATATGTGGAGATTATCCCGTTCAATTTAACGTGTAAATATCATAAACGCTTGTTTGACACAGAGATTATTTTCTGCAATAATCCGAAATCCAATCAAAAATCCCATTGGACCAGGGAGATGCTGCCTTCAGGGTCCAACACAGAGAAACCACATCACTGCACCACTCAACTTTTATGTTTATGTCCCGGCCTTTACAGTATGAGTAACTACAATTGCATTCCCAGGTTAATTATTTACTGTGTTGTGTTTTGATTACCTGGAGGTTTTTCGTCGATTCGCCTGAGGTTTACGAAGTGTTCAATATCCTCCTGAACATCACACTGTTCAAACGACTTCCTTACTTCCTCATACAGCTACACACACACACACACACACACACACACACACACACACACACACACACACACACACACACACACACACACACACACACACA
>NW_011358818.1:0-5416 GCF_000735185.1 Notothenia coriiceps | reverse complement strand
AAAAATGTATAACCATTTTTCCTCCTGGTCTCTCGCGCCCCCCCTGTCATGCCTCTGCGCCCCCCTGGGGGGGCGCGCCCCCCACTTTGAGAACCACTGGATTAGGCTAAGCTAACCTGTAGCTGCTCCCTCCACACTCACAACAACTTCATACAGACATAAATAAAGCTGCTGTATTCGCCATACAGGAAACACACATTTAAAACGTTTTTTCCTGCCGTTTTTGTGTACACACATATATTATGTTTATATTCATCAATGGTTCGGAAAGTGGCGCTGTACCTTAATAATATAAAGGCTTGTATTTGCGTGCATTTCCTGTTTGGAAAGTGGCAATGTACTGAGAGTGGAGGTGTCCTGAGATTAGCGCCTGCAGGCAGGCTCCATGGACCTGTCAGCTCCGGACTGCGCAAAATGCTTACATGAAGCGCTACGTCATGAACGCAAGAAATCTACCCTCGTGGGGGCACCTTCATGTGATTGGCTTAGACTGGAGGAGACATCTGATTGGCTATAGATAGAAAAAATTACAAGTACGAATCGGGTGAGCGTCAGGGGAGTCTCAAAAAACCCACACACGAATGCACAGCGATCCGTGCACAGAAAGCGGTTTGTGTTTGCAGGTTCAGAGGTTTTAAACGGAAAACTTTTTTCTGTATTTGGATTTTATTTACATGTATATGAAATGGAACACATTTGTGTGTGCATTGAAAAACACAAGTGTGGATCCGGAAATACAAGTGTGAATCCTTTTGCGGATCATGAAATACAAGTGTGAATCCTTCTGTGTGCATGTGTGTATTATGAGACTGTTCTGAGCCCATAAAGAAGTGGTTGACCTTTTTTCTGAATGGTTGCCAATTGCAACCTGGCAACCGTTACTGTCGAGCCCTGTGTAATCTCTCTCTTTTGTCTACATACACTTACATGAAAATGTAGAGATGAATGGAATGAGATTCCATTCAATATATGCTTTTGAAATGTAACATGTCTTTGAAAAAATAACAGTATACAGTTTATATTGTGTATCACCTTTAGCTTGAAAATACGTAGATGTGTTTTTTTAATCTATAAAATAAATAATAGACAGACAGACACTTTATCAATCCCAAATTGGGAAATTATTTTACAGCATGTGTGTTCAGGTATTAAAATATTTAAAGTTGGAACCAAGTATAAACTACACAACACAAGTATAATTCACAGCAATCAATAAGATAAGTCCGATATTTTCATGAAAACTCCCCAGGAGACACCAACACAAACGTGGCCGAGTGGACTCCGGAGTTTGCTGCATGAGTTGCACTCTGATCTGTGGTGTAGTGGGCTGTCACTCAAAAACTGAGTAGCCAATGGGGACGCACCCCTGAAAGTCCCGCCCACCCGGGACATTTGTGTCAGAATCGAAAACAAACATTTAAGGAGCGCAAACTAGAAGAGCTGCAGTGAGAGCAAAAATCTGATCATTGAGAAAGAAGCAAAGAGAACCGCAAACAAAAAGATATTCTAAAACAAAGAAAAAAATACTTATAGTTTACATGATTACACAAATGATTTGTTTGCAACTTATAGTTTTATTTTTTAAATTACATTTGTTCAGCTTGATTTTTCTCTCAAACTCTTAGTTTTGCTTGATTCTGAGAAAGTGTTGCTTTATCTTTATGACACAAAACTAATCCCATAAAATCTGCCTGTTTTACACACTTTGACCAACAGGGGGGGGTTGTGTTCAAATCTGTATATATAAAGGTTCAAATGAAGCCCATGATGAAGCCTCATGAGATGAACCCTTTTGCGAAAAAATTGTCTAGAAAGCTTCAAAGCTTCATAAAGCTTCATCTCGCCATCACTAGCTGGCAGTATGGTAATCCCATTGAGTCAGTATAATGGCTCTGTCGCCGCCCTGTGGACATCAAAGGTATTGACCTTGTTTAACGAGGTAATGTTTTTCTCGCAGTAGTATGAGGATAACAAGCCAGCGGATCTGAGTTGCTGTTACAAGCAGTGTCAACCCACGCTAATAAACTGAAAACATTGGCAGCAATCTCTCACAAGACTTCTGCTTCAGCAGCGACGAAGGAGAAACGCTTTTCTTTCGGCGTTGTTTGTTTATTTTCACCGGAGTCGTCGGCTTGGAGTTTGTCTGAAATCTCTTCGCTGTCCGTGGATTAACAGAAGAAGACCCGACTCCTAAAAAGCGCTGTGATATCAGTTTAAGAGTGTAATGTTGGATTATTTTCCCGCATCACAAGTGAATAGTAGTGTTGTGGAGGTTTCACAATTGTTCTGGTAACATAAAGTCGATATTGAGTTTACGCCCGGATCAGTCCAGCGGACACTTGTTGAAATATAATTTACCAAACCTTTGCCCATCTGCTCGGGAGCTTTGCTAACGTTAGTAGCGATATTTAGCTATCGAGGCTAACAACTTTCTCTTACACAAGCCTCAATTCTGCTTCACATTGCTCGTTTAAAAGTATGTTAGATGTTGACCGAGGTCGAGTGTACGAAAGTTGGCAAAGTGCGTTTTTCTTAATTGTTGTGATGGCACTGACAGCAGCTTAGCTCACTTGGCTAGCTGCGGCTGTTACCCAACTGTTCACCTCCAGCATTATGTTAGCCATGACAGCTAACGTTACGATAACGACAGATTCAAACAAGTGGTTCGCTGGAAATATGAAGTTATATTGTACCAGTAATTTATTCTAATAAATACGTAATTCTGCTCGGAAGTAATTAAAGTTATATTGTAAACACATAATTTACAGACGCTGTATTTACTCACAGAAAAATAAGACAACTTTTATAAACTGGAGCTTTAACATTAGCTTAGCTGCGTTAGCTACTAGCTCCACTCACAGTAGCGACTCGGTTGTGATTCTGCAGCAGTTGACACTGAATTAACTTTAACCAAACAGCGATGTGTGGTATGTTTTTAAAACTGTAATGGGTTCACCGCACCGCTCACTGGAAGACTTTGGACAGTAAACTCCCAGCCCCATCTATCACTTTTTTCAAAGTAGCTGAAGTTGCAAAACTGCGGCCCGCACGATGTCCGGCTCCCCGGGCACAGGTGGCTCAAACCCCAGGAAGTTCAGCGAGAAGATAGCCCTGCACAACCAGAAGCAAGCAGAGGAGACGCGGGCCTTTGAGCAGCTCATGACAGACCTCACTGTTTCACGGGTAAATACACTTAATGTTCAGCTAATTGTGGCCCTTTTTTGTACGAATGCATTCATTGTGTTTAAGGAAAAAGCTGTATTCTTTCACTCAGTCTGGGCTAGAGTGAGTCTGATGGACTTCCTCTGCTCACTCAAATGTCTGGTATTCAACCAGTACTTCTTGTTTCCCTTCCTACATCCATTCAACCAGAGGTGGAAGAAGTACTCAGATATTGTACTTAAGTAAAAGTAGAAGTACTACAGTGTAGGAATATTCTATTAAAAAAAAACATGTTACTCAAGTAAAAAAGTATACATAGTGCAGTAAAAGTACAATATTTCACTTTGAATTGTAGTCTGGTAGAAGTAGCAAAAAGTCCCTCAAAATTGTACTTAACTAGTAGTACTTCAGTAAATGTACTTACTTTACACCACTCCATTCAACAAGGGTGAACCCTATGTGCTGCAAATATTCAGCAGGTCACCATTGAAAAAGATTGAAAAAGAGGTCAATGATCTCAATGGGTTTTCACCTGAATAAATAAAAGTATTGAATTGAATTGAAATATATAGATGGTCAATGTAATAAAAATTACTGCAAAAAAGAAGTACCCAAACTAAAACCCTCACAAATAAATAGGAACAGCATACAAAATCCAATATTTAACATAAACAGTGCCAGATCTGTTTTTTTTAAATTGCAACAGTATAACAGGACATTGAGAAAATAGCTCTTCTTAATCTGCACCACCCGTCTAAAGCCCCTCTCTTTATGAATACCCAAAGGAAGCACTGTTGCCTGTAAATATACAGTATGCATGTATTCAGACTGCTGTGTCTGCACTTTGTTATTCCATTATTTTTTAATGAATTCCCGAGGTAAAACCTCATGTGCCTCCTCTGCATAGAGTTAGCAGTGTGGGATGACGAGGATGGCATATCATTTGGACATACTGTATCATTCATATTTACATTTACATCTATTAGCTAATGCTCTCATTCATTTGCTGCGCAGATGCTCAGGTGTCCATAATGTATACTTACGACTTATGGTATTTCTAGAACTTTGATGAGGTTTCAAAACAGCCAATGTGAGATGATTTGAATGTCATGTTTAGAGGCTGTGCTGTATTGTGACATTCAGGTCAAACAGTAACTTTAGAGTGGAGCATAAGCGTATTTTATTAACGATTCAAATAGTTTCTAAGTGGCTTCTTTCATGAAAAAAGACAAACCATTTCGCTTTATATTATCTTATGTTATTTGTAGGGAAGAAAAATGGGATCGCTGTCCATCACCAGGTCAAAACTCGAAGATATTGTAGTTCAAATGATATAAAAAATACCAAATCGTCCCATTAAATAGTTTGGAACCAGATGGGAGTCTATTTTTCAACTATGGCTTTATCTATTTGTACTACTATTTAGAAAATAAGCAATTCTTTGAGCCAAGATGGCTATAAAAAAAACCTCAACTGAAAATGATCCGGTAACTATTTACTGCTTTTCTATGTTATAGATATTGTGTTTCTGACACTGAGCACTGGGAACTTGTGATGTTTAATGGAAAGAAAGAATATATTTGTATCGTATAGAAATAATCATTGGTTTCACGTTCAGCTGATGGCTCATCCGCCAGCTTATTTTTTGAAAAAATAATGATGCCTGCTGTGGTTTCCAAAGGAGATGGTGAGACTTGATAGGGAAGATTAATGTTGATGCCAACAGTTTGAGTTTAATGTCTGGTGTTTACCTTTTTAAAGACTTTGGGTAACCAGTCATTCAAGACACTTTTTCAGATCTCCATTTGTCATTTGCAAAGGGAAATAAATATTTGTGGCTTTTATCTGTAATTGAAGCAGCTCACTGTATTTCACATTGGTCAACGTGCTTTTTAAAAGGAGCTGTTATTTTTGTAATATATTTATTTCTGTATATCTCATGATAATTCAAAGCATATACTCTACACCAGTGGTCACCAACCTTTTTAAGCCCAAGATCACCGACCTCGGTCTAGGTGAAAGGCGAGATCTACCTATTGCAGAATTTAGTGAAAAAGACGGCACAGACAGTGCTTCCAATTTAAGGCCTTTTATATAGGCTAATTGCATCTGAATGACTGTTACAATGAAGGCTCCATGATTAGCTCACGGCATATAGGTAGGGGTAAAGTGCTATTTGTTTATGAGTGGGGGGCGGACCTCACCTCCTCTAGGGGGGTCCTCACCTCCTCTAGGTCCTCACCTCCTCTAGGGG
>NW_011358817.1:0-4634 GCF_000735185.1 Notothenia coriiceps | reverse complement strand
TTCCCACCCGGCCTCAGCATGCTCAGTCAGCGCTCCACCACCTCAAACACCTCACTCACTTCCCTCTCCATCACGCGATGCCTCAGACTTCAACCGTCTATCACCCGCCACCTCCCATCATACTTAGTCCCGCAAACAAACGTTCATCAGCCAACGCCCCCGTCTCAAAGGGCGTCGACAGACGCGGAAGGCCAATCCTCTACCAGGGAGGCAGGATGGTGTCTCATAACTTCAATGAGCTAGGCTGCTTTCTCTCTAACTGCCGCCTCATGCACATCTGCTCTTTCCGCGGCGTCGCTCATAACAGGAGCACCTTCCCCCACAACCCGACCTAACATTTATAGCATAAACGTACTCCTTTAGGTTCCAGGGAAAACTGCGTGCGCATCATTCTAACTCCTCAATGGTAATATTTGGTTGGATTTAGGAACGTCCCCTCGATAAAAGATTATTATTTACCCATTTTAGAAGTGAAGATAGTCTTTGTTCCGGGCATGTTATTCTCAAGCCACAAGTTTCTGGTCCAGAAATATTTCCAGAACATCCTGCGTATTTTGGGGGCACTCTCAGAACACTATTCGAGCTCCGCAACAATCTAAACGACGTCAGACATGCACATGCTCGAGCCAACTGCATTTAATCCGACTCTTTTCGGGGCCCGCAATCAGCCCGAGCAGATCATGACGGAGACGGTACCCCCACTCTGAGTCTCCCTCTGCACGGACCACAGCACGTCCCGCCACACCATAACATCTCATCAACCCCTCCATATCAATTAATTGTTACTTCTTGCAATAAACCTACAAACATCACACTGTTGTGGCGTGGTTCCTGCTCGTGAACAACATTTAAACCTCAGGACAGGAAGTGATCTCCTCCTACAGAGGACACAGAGACAGTGAGGAGTAATCTGACCAGAACCCAAACCCAGCGTAGAGAGGTTCAGTGAATGTGGTTCTGATGGTGTGGAGGTGGTTCAGGGTGTCAGAGGAGACTCTGTAGAAGGAGAGAGAGCCAGCAGGATGATCCAGATACACTGCTACTCGACCAGAGGGGGAGGAGGAGGAGGAGGGGGAGTAGGAGGAGCGGGAGGAGGAGGAGGAGGGGGAGGGAGGAGGGAGATGCATGTTTCTCTCTTATTGTGCCTGACAGAGTAACCTCTATCAGAGCAGCTCAGACTCCAGGACTGATCATTATCTCCAAACACACAGTCCTCTCTCTCTCCTCTCCTGCTGATTCCTCTGTAAGTCACTGATATATGAACATCTCCTCTCCACTCGACCTCCCAGTAACAGCAACCAGTCAGAGCTTCTCTACACATCAGCTGCTTCCAGGAGTCAAACCTCTCTGGATGATCAGGATATGGCTGCTCCTCTCTCACACATGTCACCGTCCTGTTGTCCTCAGACAGTTTGAGGTTTCTGTGTGCTGTGTTTGAGTCCAGGGTGAGTCCACAGGAATCTGATGAGAGACACAGACAGCAGTTTATCATCAGACCCACCTGAAGGCTCTCTGTTAGTGGCCCTTTCTATAAAGCTTCAAGTTGTCAGTCATGTTTTAATGAATAAATGCCACCTCCATCATCTGTGTCTCTAGAGAGAAGCTGACTGATCCACACTTACACTTCCTCACACCTGGTTTGAACCTCTGCTCTCCACCATGGTCCAGCCTGGAGGAAGAAACACAGTCAGGATGATCTTCTATCCAACATGAGTCCTAGCTGCTGTTACCTGCTAACAGCTACCTGCTTACAGTCAACAGCCAAAATCTAACAGCTAACAGCTTAGTTTACCAGCTCCCCTCCTGCTGATATCAACATGAATTTGATGTTCGTGCTGGCATTGTGAGGTGAAAAAAGGAGCAGCGATGAACGGGTCTTCAACAATCCGCGCAGGTCCGCTGATGTCCAACATGTGAATGGTATCCGGACTTGGCTATTAGCAAACGTGGGAAGTTTCGGGCCGATCAGACAATGTACATGGGAGTTACAGCAATAACATAAACATCACTTTGATGGCGAGTGATCTGTCGCCATGGCAACCGCATATGATGACAGCCCATAATAAGCTTAGATGTGTTGAGGGCTGCATTATTATCAAACATGTGAAGTTTGGGGCCGTTTGGAGCATTCCCACTAAAGTTATGAGATTATTGTGTTTCCTTGGCAACTACATTTTAAGACATTTCAAAACGGACATCTAGATTTCTTCACAGCTGGACTCTTAGCACACAGGTGAAGTTTGACCACTTTTTTTACAATTTTCATAGGAGATAAAGTAATATTGTGTTTTACGGCGAGGGATTCGTTGCCATTGCAACGGCTTTTGAGGAAAATTGGCACATATACATTTTGAGGGCCAGACCATTAACCATCCTCTGAAGTCTGGTGGCTTTTGGACCATTTTCAGTGGAGTTACAACACCGTGTTAGATGGCGGTGGACGCGTCTCCATGGAAACGGCAGATTGTGAAACCTCAGATTTGACGTAGAGCTGTTCAGGGCCGCAGTGTTAACCATCAAGTGACGTTTGGCGGCGTTCGGAGCTTATCAATTGGAGTTATGATAATAATAATAATAATAATAATAATCCTATCGTTATCAATTATGTAGCGAGTACAGTGACGTGGGCGAAGTGATAAATCACGTTTTTCCAACGCCAAATTCAAAATAACCAACTGTACAATTTTTGACACACCTCCAAGAGGCTTTTTGGTTTGTCTCCGCACTTTAGATGTACCTGCCAAGTTTTGATCGTTTACGTGAAAGTGGGGGGGAGTTTACGTTAAAAACGGAAGTGGGCGTGGCTTGTGCATTTTTTTACGCAAAGTTCCGGAACCAAATGCTAACGCGCCTGCAACATTTGGTGAGTTGTCATATATGTTCAGGGGGTCAAATATGCGTTCAAAGAGGGCATATACAAATCCTAATAATAGCGCGGGCTACCCACTGTCAGGTTTTCGGACCCTTTTTCCGTTGTTTTCCTTGTTTTGTCTGTGTTTGGCAGGGTTGTCAACCCTTCGCCGACCCCTGGTCTCAGACCCTAATAACCGTGTCAAACATGAGAGGAAGAACATGACCTTTGAGATATTAGAGACACCTTCAGTCTGTCTGTCCATACCTGAGTGTCTCCAGTCTCCAGAGTGGATCCTCGAGTCCAGCAGAGAGCAGCTTCTCTCCTGAGTCTCCTGGATGATTGTAGCTCAGGTCCAGCTCTCTCAGATGGGAGGGGTTGGAGCTCAGAGCTGAAGCTAGATAAACACAGCCTTGCTCTGTAACCATACAGCCTGAGAGCCTGGAACCAGGGAATACACTAAACTCAGTGTTTTAATGATGTCAGCATGAATGTACAGATGTTGACCAACTTTATTAACATGAACCTGAACCTGGATGAGCAGGTTTTAAAGTAAAACTATGTAATAAATCCTGACCTGAGAGTCTCCAGTTCACAGAGTGGACTCTCCAGTCCAGCAGACAGCCGCTTCACTCCTGAATCCTGCAGGTCGTTGTTACTCAGGTCCAGTACTCTCAGACTAGAGGACTGGGAGCTGAGGACTGAGGACAGAGCTGCACAGCTTCTCTCTGACAGGTTACAGCCACTCAGCCTGGGGAAGGATTAGCATTGAACACAATTGATTTTATTTATCATGTTTTAAACTGATCAATGTTGTTTGTATCTCCACTTACAGAGCTTTCCTGGAGGCTTTGACCACTGGCAGCAGCCTCAGAAGAGCCTCCTCTGAAGCACAGTATTTCTTCAGGTCAAAGACGTCCAGATCTTTTCCTGATGAAAGTAAGATGAAGACCAGAGCTGACCACTGAGCAGGAGACAGTTTATCTGTGGAGAGACTTCCTGAACTCAGGGACTGTTGGATCTGCTCCACTAGAGAACCATCATTCAGTTCATTCAGACAGTGGAACAGGTTGATGCTTCTCTCCGGAGATGGATTCTTTCTTATCTTCTTCTTGATGTACTCAACTGTTTTCTGGTTGATCTCTGAGCTACTTCCTGTTTCTGTCAGCAGGCCATGTAGGAGTTTCTGATTGGTCTGCAGGGAAAGACCCAGGAGGAAGCGAAGGAACAAGTTGAGGTGTCCGTTTGGACTCTGTAAGGCCTGGTGCACAGCACTCTGGTAGAGATGTGTTGGTGTGGGTTGGTCTCTGAAGACTTTAAGCAGCCAGGAGGTTTTTGGTGTAGGTTTGGGTCTGAACACTTCAGACTGCTGGGAGGTTGTTGGTTCTTCTGCCAGCAGGTTGACTCCAGAGTTGATGAAGGTCAGATGGACATGAAGAGCAGCCAGAAACTCCTGAACGCTCAGATGGACAAAGCAGAACACTGGGTCCTCGTACAGTCCGCTCTCCTCTCTAAAGACCTGTGTGAACACTCCTGAGTACACTGAGGCTTCTGTGATATCGATGCCACACTCTGTCAGGTCGTGATCATAAAGATCAGGTTGCCTTTCAGCAGCTGCTCAAAAGCCAGTTTCCCCAGAGCCTCCATCATCTTCCTGCTCTCTGGACTCCAGTGTGGATGTCTCTCACTTTTTCCATCATACTTGACGTTCCTCACTTTGGACTGAACCACCAGGAAGTGGATAGTACATCTCAGTCAGGGTCTTGGGCAGCTCTACTCCCTC
>NW_011358816.1:0-1493 GCF_000735185.1 Notothenia coriiceps | reverse complement strand
CCCCCCTGCCTGAAACGCCTCCATTCGACTCCTTTGTTTATAATAATAATGACATCATAATGTAATGTTGGTGTTGTGTTTCTCATTGAAGATTACGTCACAGCTCCACCTACACTGCGTTACTATAGTTACTACCCCAGTTCCTAGACTGTAATGGAAACGCAGTATAAAGTTAGCCTGGCCTACCAAGGCCTAACTATTCCGTACTAAGCCGTGCAAGGCCCTGCAGTGGAAATGTGCCATAAGCTGTTGACCAATCACAAGCCGAGCCGACAGCTAACAAATCAGAGCAGAATGGGCTCTGGTTTCAGACAGAGGGTGAAAAGAGGTGCTGCAGCACAGGCAGTATGAGGAAAATAGACCTTTTGAACATTATAACATGGAGACATGTCCCAGTAGAAAAAGCATCCGAAACTGAAAATGAGCAGAATAAGTGCTCTTTAAAACTGGGTAAATGGAAGTTTTGCTGTCTAATCTCTTCCCACTGTAACAGAAGTGCAACAACATGATGAAACAATTCAACCTCAAATGCTGATTTTTTTTTCTTTATTCTTTGCATGTTAGAAGCATATAATGACATCTTGTGTATGAATGCAGAGCGGTTTGAGTTTTTGTGGAATTGTGTGTATTGGCTCCATTATTATATAATGACTAGCTGCCATGCGAGTTCATGCCAAGTTCATTTTCTCCTGTTCTAACTTTGTATTTCATTTTCTTCCATGTCTGCAGATCACAGTAACACCAAGCAGAATAAACGATGGAAACAGAAAATCAAAGCAAGTGAGTACCTCCATTTCTTATTTTGTCTGTTTATTATTCTGCTCAAACTGTAGGTTTGATTGAGAACTGAAGCATTTGTATGCTCTCTGTCTTCTGATAGCTAAAAGCTGGGCAGACATTTGGTTCTGTGAGATGTCATCTTTGGGATTCCTTTAGCATGCAACGCTTTGGCCAAAATCAGGTTTTAATTATTTTTAGCGTATATTCATTTGTCTAATCACCTTAGCCACACTTCATCAAAAATGACACAGAAAAGAAGAGGAATGTCGTACTTTGTGTGTTTACGGATGGGGAAAACATAGCAATAAAAGCGTGCTTTGTTAAACACCTGTCAGTGGGGAGTCCTGAGAACACCACTGTAATGCAGCAGTACACCACTAGAGGTCAGCGTTGTTGTTGACAGCAGTCAGTATTTTGTTTGTTTCCATTAACTTTACTCTTTACATTTTATTGAATTTGTTCAAAGGTGTATGGATCAATTGTCACGTATAGAAACAAAACAGCTCCAACATTTAAAATCTGAATGCCTCTATTAAGTTTCCTTGCATGACATATTTTATTCTTTTGTTGCCCTCGATTAAAAGGCTATTGTTACCTCTCACCCGACTGGTGTCTAAATGAAATTATATTTAATGGTGCTATTCTTAGATATAAAATAATATTAATACTATAAAAAGTATCTTCTTTGAAAAAGGCATACGTTAGATGGCATG
>NW_011358815.1:0-2431 GCF_000735185.1 Notothenia coriiceps | reverse complement strand
TCACTTCAATGTGAGGGGAAAGTGGAAATGACATACAGGAAATAGAAAAATATGTGCAACGGGAAAGTATTCCCACCAGAAACATAACTCAAAAACATCAAAAGTAAACAATCTCATAAAAATAAAATTCACAACCCATTATAAATCGAAATGTATAACTATATTTATGTCTACACATTTTTAACTCCGTTACACAGACACAAAGTGTATCCGGGACTGAAGGCTCGATAATCAGCTCACGGCATATAGGTGTAAGCAGGGGTAAAGTCCTATTTTTATAGGTGGTGTGTGGACCTCACATAGGGGGGTCCGGGGGCAAGCTCCCCTGGGAAGTTTTTTAAATATTGAAGTTAAAAGCATAAATCTGGTGCACTTTGAGAGCAAAATTAACAGATCTATGGATACATCTCTCAACACCCATTTGAAACAGAACTGTAAACAGATTTACTTTTTCTTTAGGGATATTTTACAAATCACTCCCCATTGAAACTTTATTCTTTTTTTAATGTCATATAGTATTTCATACCTGTTTTTAATTTATTCTCTTATTTTTGTATAACTATAATGATCATATAAACGTGGGGCCTCGGAAATAATTGTTTACATTAATGGTGACCAAAATGTTTGAGACCCACTGAGATAACACTGAGAGAGAAAACTCCTTATATCAGTTAGCGTAGCTCGCTAGCACCAGAAGCTAACAACAACAATCTCCGGTACCGGTGCGCTCTCTCTCTCTCGCTCGCGCACGCACACAAAATTGCTCGTTCCACACACAAACAGAGCCGAGCTTTAATGAAACACAGAGACCCAGACGTAATAGTACTGTATCATATTATTTTCGAATCAATAATTTTTCAAAATATGATTTTTTAATTTATTTTTAATAACCATTTTTCCTCCTGGACTCTCGCGCCCCCATTGTCATGCCTCTGCGCCCCCCACTTTGAGAACCACTGGACTAAAGAGTTCGGGGGGTACTTGATGTGAAAGAGGCTATAATCAGAGGTGGGAGAAATACTTAGATCTTGTACTTAAGTAAAAGTACAAGTACTCAGATCTTGTAGTTCAGTAAAAGTAGAAGTACTCTGATCTTGTACTTAAGTTAAAGTAGAAGTACCAGAGTGTAGGAATACTCTGTTACAAGTAAAAGTTCTGCTTTGCAAATGTTCTGCAGTACAAAAGTATTAGCATCAAAACATACTTAAAGTACCAAAAGTAAAAGTAGTCATTGTGCAGGTCCATTTCAGAATAATAGATATGATATGTTTTATAATTATTGATCATTAACCCTTTGGAGTCCTGGGCTAATTTGGCCGTTTTCGCATACTTTGGATTTGTCTTACTAAACCCCATTAGGAAATTGTGTGCATGTCAATGTTTGGTATCTTTTTTTTAAGGACAACCTCACCTATATAACCTGATAGTTATTTATTTCATTTTGAGACACTATATGAACATTTTGGACCCAAAATCACAAAAAAACGTAAAAACAGATTTTGAAAATGATATTATTTTTCATATAGGTAACACAAACATACACAACGAAACCATTTGAAAGCTGGAAATATATACATGGGATGTCACTATGATAATGTGAAAGTTTGATTGAGGTAGCATAAACCTATATACACATTTTATGAAAAATAACAGGTGTATCCATAGGCTTTTCTTTCCTAATTTCTCAAGTTCTGTCAACAGTGACACAGTAGGCATAACAAAACATTTAAAAGCTTAAATAATGTACATGGGATTTCATTCTGATAAGGCCAAAGTGTTATTATAAATATAATACAAATATATATATATACACATTATGTACAAAAATCTGTTTTTTCTCTCTTTATCTGTGCCACGCTTCAAAGCAGTTTCTGTCAACTACACAGAGGGCAACATCACAGGCTCCTCCTCCTCCTCCATGTCAAAAAACAAGCTCATAGCTTGACTCACGTTCAGAGTTCTCTTCATCAGAGTTGAATCTTTAAAACTCTAAATCTATCTAACTATATCTAAATTCTCAATGTTTGTCAGTCACTTTACTTCAATCGCAGTCTCCCGCCGTCTCTCTTTGTCTCCCGCCGCCTGTCTTCGTATATCTTCGTCTCCCTCCATTTCCCGCCGTCTCTCGTTGGTTCCTGCCGTCCCTCTTCGTCTCTTTTCGTATCGCTTTGTATCACTCCATTTACCTGATTACCTCACCCCATCCCTCGTAAATACATCCTGTTGAGCAGAATATACAGTTTCCAGTATTTTCCGTTTCGTAAAATGATAAAATACGGCGAAGATATTAAAATATGTGCTTCCATTATTCATACTTTTGAAATATATTTGTATTAACTTTATATCATCGTATCTCCGTGTTTATTGGGTCTTTTTGCATGAAACAAAGACTGGCATATAGTTTCAAGCCAGTACTTTCGACAGAAATACA
>NW_011358814.1:0-430 GCF_000735185.1 Notothenia coriiceps | reverse complement strand
TCAGCTGTGTGCGTCACTTTTTAGTGTCCCCTGGTCTCCCAGCTGTGTGCGTCACTCTATAGTGTCCCCTGGTCTCCCAGCTGTGTGCGTCACTTTTTAGTGTCCCCTGGTCTCCCAGCTGTGTGCGTCACTTTTTAGTGTCCCCTGGTCTCCCAGCTGTGTGCGTCACTCTATAGTGTCCCCTGGTCTCTCAGCTGTGTGCGTCACTTTTTAGTGTCCCCTGGTCCCCCAGCTGTGTGCGTCACTCTATAGTGTTCCCTGGTCTCCCAGCTGTGTGCGTCACTCTATAGTGTCCCCTGGTCCCCCAGCTGAGTGCATCACTCTTTAGTGTCCCCTGATCTCCCAGCTGTGTGCGTCACTCTTTAGTGTTCCCTTGTCTCCCAGCTGTGTGCGTCACTTTTTAGTGTCCCTGTTCCCCCAGCTGTGTGCG
>NW_011358813.1:5769-9967 GCF_000735185.1 Notothenia coriiceps | reverse complement strand
CCACACACACACACACACACACACACACACACACACACACACACACACACACACACACACACACACACACACACACACACACACACACACACACACACACATTTACATGAATACATTAGAGTCAATAATTATTTGCGAAAAGCACCAATTCAGTTTATACACTAAACCGTAACGAGTACAACATTTCAAATGTCTGCCCACATTAACAGACTTTTCATTTTGCAATCTGCTCTGACACACACTCTTCAAACAAACGACATCTTTAATGTCATTTCAAACTCTTGATTGTGATTGTTAAGAGGGAAACATACCTTCTGCATGCAAATATCTGCCATAATAGAGAGTGGGATGGTGAGGCTCAGTGCCAGAGTGCCGATCAGAGAGGAGGTGAGGAAGCAGCCCCTGTGCAGGGAGAGCAGCAACACACATCCACACTGAGTATCACAATATTATTGTTTGGGTATGGAATCAAATAGAGGACATTATTAAAAAGATAATGTATTATTGAAAACAAAAATGTATTTCCCAAAATATAATTTGAAAAACCAATTTGCATTTACATCTGTAGATACTATTCTATGACATTGAAGATGACTGACATAATGTATTTTACATTTGGCAGCAAAAGAATGTGGTGACTTTCAAATGTAATTGTAATAGACAGGGGGCGATGCTTCAATTATTGCTTTTAAATATTCTCCAATACATTTTTATTTAGCATTTCATCTCAAATAACACATCATCTTTTTTATTTTCAAGTTTACAATATTATTTTAATCCCCTATGGGCTTCCATAGGAAGATAATATCTGTGCATTATCACCTAGATTATGTTGTTTTAAGGATAAAAGCTAACGTTAGAGTACAGTTGTTTGTTGTCACATTTATTCAATTGTTAGCAACGGCTGTTTTTTATCTAGACACACAGCAGCTTCAAACATTCACCTGTGGGGTGTTTACTGACATATTTTAGGTCAATAGAGATATTAACTAGGGCCGGGACTTTAACGCGTTAATTAAGATTAATTAATTACACAAAAATTAACGCATTTTAATCGCACTTATTTTTGCACCGCGGAACGTTTCTCACTGGATGAGTTTCAGGGGTACCGATTATACTGGAGCACCAACTAACGTTCATGACTTACTAATTATTTACCATTAGATTTTTGTCCTAACATTTGTTTGTGTGTGCTGTGGTTGTATGTAAGAAGTGTTGCAGTTTGATATAAGACTGCAAGAATAAATCTTTCTCCTTATTAAGTAAGTCACGCTAACTAGTAACTTTTTATATATAAATATATATTTATGTAAATGTATGTATTTGTCATTCAAACTACAGCAGGGAGCCAGCCTCACCACATTCCTGGAGAAAGTTGAAGACAGCCCTTCCTCCTCTGCATTGGTGAGCAAAGGAAGAAGATCCAGAGGTTGGTCATCGTTGAGGACCACGAACCCAAACCATGCAACGCTCAGACATCAGTGGCTGCTTTTCAAAGCTCACTATGTCTTCAGCCTTTCTTATGATGGAGCTCTCTCCAGTTTCTACACCTTCATCCAAACAACGGTGTACAACATCGATGTTGGTAATGCAAAGGGAAGGCCACGAGTCGAAGAACTAAGAGCACGACTACTGCGTGAGCAATAACAGCCAATTCACGCATTTCAGTCTGTGTTGACTGAGACGTATCCTGGACTGATCCTTCACGTTGAACATTGTAATGCATTAAGTGAAGATCCTGCTCTACCTTTCATTTATGGTGTTAACATTCATTGCAGTATTTTCATAGCACTGACTGTTTTACGGTTGATATAATGCATGACTTGTTAGAGGGTGTTGTTCAGTACGAGCTAAAGCTTTTCTTTCAGTACCTAATGAAACATGGATACATCTCTTTGAATGCCCCGTCAGAACAGAGCTTTAACTGTGGTCACTTGGAACGTAAAAACAAACCGTGCTTTAAAACTTGATGACGACAGCGAGCACTTGGTTTGAACGCCACTCAGTCGTTGTGTGTTCTCCGCGATGCCCCACTTACCTTTGGAGATGTGGTTGAAAGAGAAAATAAGTATTGGAACTTTTTGCTCCTTTTGTTGCAAATAGTTAATATTGTTTTCTCCCCTATCCTGATGGATGGAATGATAAGTGACCCAACACATCTGATCTGGGACCACCACATGTTCAAAGTGTTTCCTGATAAGAAATAGATTCCCTAACACCATCAAGCATTCACTATCCGAGATGTCCATATGCGATTCAAAGCAAAACATCATTTTTTTAAAAGGTCTGTAAACAATTTCAAAAACCTTACACCATCTGTTGTTAAGCAACACCAGCGGCAAATGGCTTTTTATTATGAAAACTATTATTTTAAAGGTTTGAGATTGGTCCTTTAAAAATGAAAACAATAAATATCTGGGAAGGTGCAGAACCAGCGTCAGAGGTTTCAGCTACAAGATGGGTCAACAATCATGGCACTGAAGACCAAATCGATCTCTGCACATGCACTGGAACATTACCTACCTGTGTTCATGAACATACGCTACGTCATCAGGCATGAGCAGCGGGCTTTCATAGTGGGTTGCACTGTCGACACGCTGTACACTGTACAGAGGACCAAAGCAATGAACATGCTGTGATTTGTATCGACAGCTCACCTTTGACCCTTTGATAGGCCATACTGTAATGGACATGAGAGAGCATTGTTCCATATTGCTGTGTATTTTGAAATGCTTTTGTGGTGCGAATGTTTGAAAAATAAATCTTGTTTCAAACAACTTTAGCCATATGAGTAACACTTTCATAGTTAATAAACTATTCTGTGATAAAGTTAATATTTAACACCATGCAAGTGTTGAGTAAAACTAACACTGGTTAGTGTTACGAAGAGTTACATTTGAACTCCAAATAGAGTTAATAATGACTGAATAGTGTTAAAAAACCAACTCTTTAAAAAGAGTTAAATGAACTCCATCTGGTGTGGACCCAGAGACACTGTCAACGTGTTGAAATCAAATCTGACAGTGTTCATTTGGGGATGATGATTCTGCTGTTAGGGACAGTTGTAACACTTTGGGTTTTCCCCAATAAGTAAAAAAACATTTACTCTAGGATAGCCATTTTGCTATATTATACATTCTCAAAGTGTCAACTACTGAAACAATGCATTTGAGATGTTTCTATGAAATAAGCAGAGGTTGGAAAATGTATTTTTTTTTTAACTCAACTGTTACAACCTTCCCTGTAACACATGCCAGAGACGGTTGTAACACATGCCAGAGATGGTTGTAACATGTTAATAACGGTTACCTTTGTTCACACTACATGACAAAAAAGTCATAAGGAAAATTCTAAGGCAACAAGATTTGAATAGGTTTCAAACATCCTCCAGCAAACAATGAGCAAGAACACGACTTCAAACAGAACACCAGATGGAATTAAAGTGATTCACAGTTGTGGCAGGTGTAAAAGTCACTTCCATCTGTATGGATGGCCTATTGTACCTTAATGATGAAGACCTGCCTCCTTTGAGCTGAGACCATACATCAGCTGCCTCCATCAGGTAGTCTCAAAGGCATCTCTTGTGTCCAGTAGCCTGCTCTTTGGGGTCTCCATGGAACCGGTACAGGGTGACGTGGCATATATCCTCTGCCCTGACTGATTTGCACTCCTGCACTTCATTTGAGGCCCTCAGAGGAAGTGGCTCTCCCCTGTCTGTCTTCCTCTTTCTGAGATGTGGCATACTGTAAACACACGCACACACTTTACGTACACTATTTGATTCTGTTTATTTTTACAGGGACAATGCACACCAATCAACAATATGGATCATTCAAGCAAATGAGCCATCATTGTAAATGTGCCATGTTACAACCGTCCCAGGTGGTCCGTGTTACAGCCGTCCCAGGTGGTCCGTGTTACAGCCGTCCCAGGTGGTCCGTGTTACAGCCGTCCCAGGTGGTCCGTGTTACAGCCGCCCCAGGTGGTCCGGTGTTACAACCGTCCCAGGTGGTCCGTGTTACAGCCGTCCCAGGTGGTCCGTGTTACAACCGTCCCAGGTGGTCCGTGTTACAACCGTCCCAGGTGGTCCGTGTTACAGCCGTCCCAGGTGGTCCGTGTTACAGCCGTCCCAGGTGGTCCGTGTTACAACCGTCCCAGGTGGTCCGTGTTACAGCCGTCCCAGGTGGTCCGTGTTACA
>NW_011358813.1:0-1202 GCF_000735185.1 Notothenia coriiceps | reverse complement strand
TCAAAGTATGTGGTACAATTACATTAAAAAGTTGTTTTTTAGAGAGTAAAATATGTTTGAATAGGTTTTAAGCAGTATAGTTTAAGTCCACTAGGAAAAGCGCTATCCAAATCCAATGTATTATTATTAGTATGACTAATTACTAAGTGTCGATATGCAAATGAGGACAGAAAGGGGAGGAGCTACACGAGGAGGTGTTCACTGTTAACTCCTCCTCCTCTTCCTCAGAGACACCTTCCTCCTCCTCATGGAGCAGCTCGGCTGAAACTCAGTGGATTTTATATATTTTTTATTTTGTATGAAGTATGAAGTTTCCCGGAGTGTTTCTGCTGCTGCTGCTGCACCGCTGCTGGAGCACCAGCCCCGCGAGGACAGGTGAGTCTCACCCGGGGAGAGAGCGCCTCAGGGCGGGGAGGGGAGAGCGGAGAGCCGGGGAGAAGAACCGGAGACCGGAGAGGAACCAGGGACTTTAACGAGTGTTTCTGCGGGGGTTTAATGCGGTTGTCTGCTTCGTTTTGAGCTTTATTGTGAAAGGGTGTCACTGCGGAGAGTTGGTAAGACATGAGGTGCACATTAATGACCTTTAAGAGTTCAAAAAGTGATATTAAAGTGGAGGAAAATAGGAAATACTCACCAACAGAAGCAGCACAGTTTACTCTGTGTTTCTGAGGATGTTTCTCTACTTTATTGTGAAAGGTTGTCACTACAGGAAGTCTAAAGGAAATAAGCTGCAAGTTAATGACATTTTTCGATATATTTAGAGTTTAAAATGTGATATGAATGTGCAGCAAATAGGAAATACTCACGGATAAAGGATTTTATTGCAGGTTTTCTGCTGGAAATGTCCCTTATTTGAGCTTTATTGTGAAAGGTTGTCACTACAGTAAGTCTAAAGGAAATCAGGTGCAAATTAATGACATTTTCGAGTTAAACAAGTGATATGAAAGTGGAGGAAAATAGGAAATACTCGACAAATCCTCCCATATTACAGGAATGTGACATGATGCAGGTGTTCTACATAATATCATGTTTAGCTCATGACTAAAATGCACGATAAATATCCAACATTATATATATATAGAGAGAGAGAGAGAGAGAGAGAGAGGGAGGAGAGGAGGAGAGAGAGGAGAGGAGGAGAGAGAGAGAGAGAGAGAGAGAGAGAGAGAGAGAGAGGAGAGAGAGAGAGAGAGAGAGAGAGAGAG
>NW_011358812.1:251-5643 GCF_000735185.1 Notothenia coriiceps | reverse complement strand
CCTTCCAAAATTCTCCCACACCACGCCGCTCCTCCGCTCCCTTCACTGGCTTCCAGTAACTGCTAGAATCCACTTCAAGACACTGGTACTTGCGTACCATGCTGCGAATAGATCTGGCCCTTCCTACATTCAGGACATGGTTAAACTGTACACCCCAGCACGTGCACTCCGCTCTGCATCAGCCAAACGGCTCGCTGCACCAGCACTGAGAGGGGGGACCCAAGTTCCCATCTGCAAAAACACGTGGGTTTGCTATCCTGGCTCCAAAATGGTGGAATGAGCTCCCCATTGAAATCAGGACAGCAGAAAGCTTACACATCTTCCGGCACGGACTGAAAACTCATCTCTTTTGACTCCACTTCGAGCGATAGAATTACTAACAAAGCACTTATATACTAATAAAGGACTGGCTTATCTAAAGCCAGTTGAGTAGCACTTGAAATGTTTTAGCTCTATGAAACCTGATGTACTTATAGGATTCTGTTTTCTTCAAGTTTGTATTTTGTCGGTCGAACGCACTTATTGTAAGTCGCTTTGGATAAAAGCGTCAGCTAAATGCAATGTAATGTAATAATTTACCTACATTTGATTGATTTTGCTAACTTATAACTTAACTTATTTTTCTGTTTGGACCCCTGGTTTAAGCCTTAGCCCCCAACAACAAGGCAGCCAGGAGCTGCTGTCCATGACTGAAGTCACACAACCCGTCTGTATGAAGGTCATCCAGGCAGCAAGGACGTCCAGAAAAAGATTACTACTATCTTAATGTATTTTGTAGGAGATAGGGTTAGAATAGGGTGTGAATACCGGGGATTTCGGTTACAACAATGTCAAACAAGTTCAGTAGTTAATAGTGAAGAGTTTATTTTCAGCTGAGGCTTGATTTGTTTTCCTTCTTGAGTCAAATAACCAGCAAGTGTCTAGCTGGGAGATCTGCACAGGCCTGCTCTGTTATGTACCGTATATGTGTCTTATGCAATCTCATACTTCACGCACGCAGTATATCTCCTCATTAACTTCACAACAGCAACAAGTTCTCTTATTCTCTCCATCAATATATTTCTCCAGACTTCTCCTCATAGTGTCAGGTGAGAAAATAAAGCTACATTTTTAGCTGTAACACCATCCGTAGTGTAGAACCAGTGCTGAAAAAGCAATGCTAAGTCTGCCTTGTGATTATTTAGTCTATGTTATAAGAAATATTGATGTGAAACTCCATCACCTGGTTCAAATATGAGGGAGAGCCTCTGCCAGTGCTTGTCTGAGAACACGTGGAGGAACTCCCTCATGAGATGGTCTGATGACAGGATTAGATCAGCTTGAAAAGTTTGGAGGGGTTCATGTCTGGGTTCATGTGTGCCAAAATGCAATATTGCCAGAAGTGTAATCATTGTATGGATGTTGCATTGTGGATGTGCCCATGTGCAATCCATGCTGTGCCCCAGGTCTGCATTGAACAGTTGGATTTGAACAACTTGGCAGTGGCACTTTTCTTGCTCTAAAGTGTGATCCCTCTGTGATCTCATTGCTAATGATAACTGACTCGACTCCAAACACGAGCGGGGTGAGAGATTAAGATGCTTAAGGCACCTACAGCAGCTACAGCAGAGCAGGGCCATGATGTCATGTTTCTGAAAGCAACAGGTCGGTCTGAACACAGAAAGTCCAGGCCAATTGGGAACAGATTTGACCTGACAAGTGTGATTGTAGCCTGTTGTTTCAGGACGAGACCTTCAGTGTGTGAGAGGAGAGATAACGCTGGGGAGTTAGGTGGCAGGTCTCAAATTTCTTTTGACCCTCCATGAAATCCACAAACGGCGTGCAGCCAGGGAAGTCTTAAGAGATGGAGATGAGCCTGGAGGTGCAGCTGATGAGCAGCCAAGCAACATAAAAAGAGAGATCTGTGGAGCCATTGAAGTGCATTTCCAGCAGTTGTTTCTCATTAGGTCTGGCTCCTGAGATCAGCCCAGAAGAAGCTCCTGAACCTCTCTGCTTCTATAAACACTTCTCCTCTGGTTCCTTATGCTCACCTACGCCAACACGTCTACGTGGCCTTCAGATCTCAACAAATAACTCCATTTAACCTCAGCAGACTAGTGTTCACTTTGGCCCTTCTCTATCACATTTTAAATAGATTTTTGGTAACACTTTATATTAAGGTACACAAATTAACCATCAACTAGTTGTTCATTAACATGCATATTAGCAGTATATTCAGGGGTGCACATAACTTTTTTTGAGTGAGTTACTCAGATGAGTACCAGGAGACAGCGTTTGGTACTCACCCCACACAAAGCGTGGTCCTCCTCAGTGTCTCCTTCCCTGTCCTCTATTCACACTTCTTGCATGCTGGATGATGAAGATGATGAAGATGCACCTCCCTGTCTCTTTTTAAGCCTCCGATTTGTTGCCAAAACTGTGAAGTCCTTGCATTTCCTGAGGCCAAGTTGAAGGATCAAATACTAAGAAATTATCACATGACTCAAGTCATATCTGATTTCAGATGTAGGAAGTTCCTAAGTACAATTGTTCAAGTACTGTACTTAAGTACAATTTTGAGATATTTGTATTTTACTTGACTTTGATGCTACCGTGTACTTCTACTCCACTACAGTTCAGAGGTAAATGGTTTACTTTTAGTCCATTACATGTATTTATACCTTTAGTTACTTCACAGATGTGGATGAATGATGTGAAATATAATCAAGTGTTAAATCAGACTTTAGTTCCACCTGGAGTAAATTCACAAGCTACCCTGCAGTATACAAAGTAATTCAAACTAGCTGAACCTTTACCAGCTTTGAGAACACTTTCATGGTCAATCATTATAAAAACATATCATATATAGCCTATTATTCTGAAATGGACCAATCTACTTTTACTTTTGGCACATTAACTATATTTTGATAATACTTTTCTAATTTTACTAACCTAACATTTTGAATGCAGGACTTTTACTGTAACAGAGTATTCCTACACAAGATCTGATTTCAAACTTTTCCATTAACACCCCGAGTAGTTTGCAACTCTGTGTTTTACTCCACTTTGTTGTAAATAAAACTGCAGCAGCTTGACCACAGAGCGTGAACGTTGTGATCAGCTGATTTTGCGCAGTTCAGTGTGTGCGCGGGGCACAGAATGTGCACAGGGGAGTCTCCCACTGCAGCCAGTTGGCAGAGTTTTGGCACTATTCTGTTGTTCATACCGACGTTAACCCTGTCTGTCCACACGGTGAACAACTCTGTCGTCCAGTGATCTAAGCCTCGGCCTCCTGTAGAGCTTCACAGGTCCGTCGATTATGTCCTGCGCGGCACGGCCAGCACCCAGTTCATTCATGCCCCTTTCCAGGGGCGTCGCCTGGACCTGGAAACATTGGGGCTTAGCCCACAGTGGCGGCGCTACAGTCGAATTTTCTACTGCAAGACTCCCCACATGCACATACACAATTGCGCCATCTGGTGTCACAAACGTGTGCCTGCATTAGCTTTGTTACGGCAATGGATTGTGGGAGATTCTCATAGCACGTGAGGATCTCTTGAGGGTAAGGTGCCTGTATTATCTCGGTGGATGAAACCTTTTAACCGTACAGTTAACTCAGGCTAACGTCCTGGAGGTTTTTTGGAAAGTCGGGGAGACCGTTTCCCTGACCTTTCGTTCTACACGTTTAAGTCATGGTAGTGTAGACAGGAACAGTCCTGTGACGAGAGTGAGTTCAGTCCCTCCGGACGGGTTTGGGGACGTCTTTCTTGTTAACTGACCGTCCGTCATCTAAATTGTTTGTGTCAGTCAAACTCTGTGTGTGACTTTTCAATGGCTATCACTGCTCTTTCGGTGTACTCAGATATGTTCTGTTCCGCGGACACGTTGACCTGAACTATAAGGGCTTTGAGGCACTGTGTCTCTTCTTCGCATTTTGTACTTCTGAACACATCAGCCCGCTCAGTACACTCATTCAGTCTTGACTGATGTGTCTCTACTGAACTCTCCCTCTTGAAGAAAGGTCAGAGCTGTGCTTACGCCTCCTCGTAAGTTTTGTCCAAAAGACTCAAGCCTTTTTGTATACTTAGCCGTATGCCGTACAGTGGGACGGAGACTCTAGGGCACTTACTTCCTCTCCGTGAGTTTGTAAACGGTGTTGTAATGTCGTAGGTGAATGTTTGACTTCTCACAACAAGTTCTGTTACTGGGAACGGTCATATCTCTTTCGGTACGTTCAAGAGTTATCACATAGAAAGGGAAACCTACTCCTATACAAGGAGAGAGAATTCCGGTAGAAGGTTCGACGACAACTGTAGGGTCAGTGGTCGACGTCAACACTTTCCAGGAAGTCACGGGACGCTTCCGATGTTTGACACGAACTCTTCATGTTACCCGGTCCACTCCGAATCAGTAACCCGGTAGTAAAGGTACTCTTCCTCCAGAACCGATTACCGGGTACCTCTCCAGTGCTGGTTAAATGCTTTACGTTTGTTCACGCTTAAGTCGGGATTTCGTTAAGGTGGGTGTTTTGTTAAATTCTACACTGCTGTCGCTCCTACTCCCTCTTTTTTGTGCTTCGTTTACTTCCATTACACCCTCTTCCTTCGTTCTCTCTCTTCGGCGTCACTCCTTCCTTCTTTCCTCCTTCCTTCGTTCACCTACTTCTTCGTCACTACTCCCTTTGTCTTCACTTCCTTACCTTGGTCTTTCACTACTTTCCTTCGGTCACTACTGCCTTCGTCGTTCACCTACTTCTGCGTTCACTCCTCCTTCGTTCACTCCTTCCTTCGTTCACTTCTCCCTAATAATAAAGAGGA
Organism: Notothenia coriiceps; assembly: GCF_000735185.1. Taxonomy (NCBI): domain Eukaryota; kingdom Metazoa; phylum Chordata; class Actinopteri; order Perciformes; family Nototheniidae; genus Notothenia; species Notothenia coriiceps. The sequence continues at coordinate 847 of NW_011358812.1, read as the reverse complement.
AGGTAGGAAAAGACAATTAGATTATCATTTCGTTGAAGGATTATTAGACTGAACTTTAGTCCAAAAATTATTATATGTGGCAAGACTAAGACTTAAAAAACTGTAGTACCCACAACTCTCTACTAGCGTATCTAGGAACTTCAACGGGCTTCACGGTGGTTCACTACGAAAATTGAGTTATAATATTTTTTGAAGGACCGCTCAAGGAGTGGTTTCCTCGCTCGAAATGAGCACGAATAAATTGAGGTGACATAACAGGGGGAGCCGTTGTGTCAGTGAGTGCTCAACCACTAAAAAGGACGTTAAAAGTTACCTACTGTCGTATATTGTGCCTCTCACTCGAAGTAACGAATTCTCTAGGGAGAGTACGCGAGGAAAATTTTTCTTACAAGGCAGGTCAGTTGTTTTTTTCATAGTCCTAGACATATCACTATCATATGAAAACTATTCGCTACACTTGTAATTTGAATTTTTTTGAGACACTCCCGGGTTTATAAGTGTTTTCTTATAATTTCTTGTAAACCATATAAGTAATCAAATGTTTTCATTGAACTAAGTTCAACTAAGATTTTACATATATATCAGGAAGAATATTT
>NW_011358812.1:0-206 GCF_000735185.1 Notothenia coriiceps | reverse complement strand
CCAATAGGACAGACTTATTCCTATACAAATGCAGTTTGAGTAATTCACTTAATATATTCACTTAACACAATATAGCCATTTTCACTTAATACTCTAATATAGTCATCTTTCTGCATTCAAAACTAAGGAAAGCTGTACAATTTGACATGATAATGAGGAAAAAAGGCCTCCGACAATGCAGATAATTTTTTGATCATATCAATTTT
>NW_011358811.1:0-2732 GCF_000735185.1 Notothenia coriiceps | reverse complement strand
ACATACTGATATACACCTGAACATCAGCAGGAGAGGACTCTTTAAAGTAGAGAATAAACTACAGCACGGTCACATGACTTCACGTCACCACCGCTAAGCTAAAGGTGGCTAATGTTGGGCTATGAAGGAACTACAGCACGGTCACATGACTTCACGTCACCACCGCTAAGCTAAAGGGGCTAATGTTGGGCTATAAAGGAACTACAGCACGGTCACATGACTTCACGTCACCACCGCTAAGCTAAAGGTGGCTAATGTTGGGCTATAAAGGAACTACAGCACGGTCACATGACTTCACGTCACCACCGCTAAGCTAAAGGTGGCTAATGTTGGGCGTGATGGCGCTTAGTCGTCTCATTTCGACACTTGTTAGCAAACGCCATTTTATGTCGTAAAACAAAACGTTAAAATCTCTTCAGCGTGTGTTAACCACAGACCTTATTTCAGACATCCAACCAAAAGTACGTTAAAACATCCAGATGAGAGAACCGGAAGTAGTAAAATGCTGACTCATATCCGGGTTTTGGGACTCATTTCTGCACAACTCTATAGCCTAAAGTTAGCTTATTACTTCTGGTTGTTTCATTAACGCTTCAAAAAACATAAAGTGGTGTTAATATGTGGAGATTATCCTGCTGAACAAACCGTGTTAGTATCATAAACGTTGAAATTATTTTCTGCAATAATCCAAAATCACATGGAAAAATCCCTTTGACTTTTCGTGTCTTCAGTGTCGTGCTACAAAAATACATCATCCCTGCTCCACTCTATAATAACAACTCTAAGAATATAACTGAAGTGTATTTGCTGTAACCATCTGTGTTTCCCTCCTCAGGCCCTGAGCTCCGAGCTGGCAGAAGCCCGGGACGACAACAAGAAGTCTCAGAACGATCTTCTTCACGCCGAGAACATGAGAGTCGGCCGCGACAAATACAAGACGCTGCGTCAGATCCGCCTGGGAAACACCAAGCAGAGGGTCGACGAGTTCGAGTCCTTGTAGGAAACCTCAGAGACCCGAAAACATCTCAGAAATACCTCACAAAGGTTCAGCTTCTAATCAGAGTGTGAGCACATCTGCACACAGGGGTGGAAAAGTACAAGTACTCGAGTAAAGTACAATTAAGAGGTACTTACTTGTGTTCTATTTTTTAAGGTGAATTGCACACAATATTAAGTTGTTGTAATTTATGATTACATAACATTTCAATATTTATCTTGCAACCCTGCATTTACTGGAGCTGGTGATAGGTAAATAGATATTGACTCATAATTATAGGTTAAGATATCCATCACTAGCTGTGATGAACACGTTAATGCATCACTAATCATGTTCCACTCATTTAATATAGATATGATTTTGAAATAGGCCATTAAGCACATTAGTATATTTTGATGTCAATACATACTAAAGTAAGATTTAAATAAGTATATTTTTTAAATGTATTACTACTTTTCCTTCAGTAAAAAAACATGTTTTTGGCACTTGTACTTCTTCCACCTCTGTATGCAGACTCACCTGATTAAGAAACAGGAAGTCAATCGCTGATCCGTGTAAGATGAGTTTTATTTTATTGGTTTAACTTTGATAACATGTTTTTTTTTAGCACTCAAACATCTCCAACGTGCTTTAGTTATTAAAACATTGGCATTAATCTAATGTGTTCCTGATATACTGTACGAACAAATTACTTCCGTTATCATAAACGATCAAATTAGCGTTGTAATGTCCTGTTATATAATAAACTGATGTGGTTCATTTAGATTTATTTAATGAATTTTCCATTAATGCAATCAGTGATTTTGCAGCTAACAATTATTTGTGTTCATGGATTGATGATTTTTGGATTGATACGTAATGTTTCTAAGTGGTGTTGTCCAAACCAAAGTCTTCAAAAAAGAAACTGTAAAGATTAATCCAATTGTTGTCAATGATTACATTTAAATTAAAAAAGCATTTTGAGTAATTTTTCTTTTTTTTTTAAGTCATAATCTTTGATTCCAGCTTCTTAAATGTGATTTTTGTTTTACTCTTTATGACTGTAAACTTAATATATCTTAAGTTGATCTTTTGTAATCCAAATACAGATTTTGGCTTTATAAAATTACTAAAAAAACGATCAAAGTTGAAGGCATTTCATTATCTGCTAGAATCCATTATATGCCTGATGTGGACTTCAAGAACATGGTGACATCACTCTGTAACACTCTGCGCTTTCATTGGCTAGCGCTCCAACACATTGTACGTGATAGGCTAAGGGGCGGGACTACTCTAAGCGGTTGACCAATCACAACAGAGCAGGTCAGCTAACCAATCAGAGCACTACATACTGATATACACCTGAACATCAGCTGGAGAGGACTCTTTAAAGTAGAGACACTACATACTGATATACACCTGAACATCAGCAGGAGAGGACTCTTTAAAGTAGAGACACTACATACTGATATACACCTGAACATCAGCAGGAGAGGACTCTTTAAAGTAGAGACACTACATACTGATATACACCTGAACATCAGCAGGAGAGGACTCTTTAAAGTAGAGACACTACATACTGATATACACCTGAACATCAGCTGGAGAGGACTCTTTAAAGTAGAGACACTACATACTGATATACACCTGAACATCAGCAGGAGAGGACTCTTTAAAGTAGAGACACTACATACTGATATACACCTGAACATCAGCAGGAGAGGACTCTTTAAAGTAGAGACACTACATACTGATA
>NW_011358810.1:0-4710 GCF_000735185.1 Notothenia coriiceps | reverse complement strand
GGGGGGGGGGGGGTATTAAAGAGAGCTAATATACTTTTAAGTCTGCGGGCATCACAGATTGCATTCTTCAACATTTATAATTTAGTAACGTTCTTGTGTGTTACCATGTCATCAGCCAAGTCGGTAAGCAAAGTCTCCTATTGCAGTAACTTGTTGAGGTTTGTAAAATAGCAGATCAGAAGTCTTCATTCAACATCCTGCCCCCTGGCACAGACTGAACAAAAATGGTGATTCTAAAAGAGAACTGACACAGAGCAAATGGTTACCGTGCATGCACCACAACCACAATTTCCAAGGATCGATTCCAGCCAACTATTTGTGTGTATGCCTAACTGTGTGGGATATCATTTGTTCATTTGTTCTGCCACTAGGGAATGGTACATGAATGGAAACTACCTCATCGTGATCGTCTCCATCTGCATCATCTTCCCACTGGCCCTGATGAAACACCTGGGTATGCCACATCACTTCATCTTATCATACTAAAACTCCTCAGACAGCTTGTTGAAACAAGACATCACTTCATTTAAGTCTTTGACAGAACTTAACCTAACTCATAAGGAGACAAATGATAGATGCTGCTCTCCAATAGGACTCAGAGAAGCCAAAGGAAAATCAAACTGCATAAAATCTCAACATAACATAACTCACAACAGAGCCCCTACAGCAGGGGTTTCCAAACTACGGCCCAGGTTCATTTTAATTGGCCCTCAGCTAATTGTAAAAGTATAATGGAATATGACCCACACTTGAAACTCGTGCTTCACTTATAATGTTCTTCTTAAATATATCTAAACATATATGGCACAGTATTCATGTGTTAATAAGCCACTTTTTTTGATGATAATATTTTCCAACAAATGTTATTTGATCAAAAAAGCCCAATAACTTATCTGCATAACAAGAAGTAAACCCTTCCTATTCAATGAAACTCTCTGGAGAGCTGTATGTTTTTCTGTGGCCCTCGGGGAATAAAGCTGGGACACCTGTGCTAGCCCATTGAAGTAGGTGCTATTTACAAGAGCATGATCCTTTGGTTTATTAGAGTTCTTTTAAAGGATTGTTATTAGAAGCTGAGCAGATGAGTTTCTGAGCTGAAGGGTTTATCCACCTCAGTTTGAGCTACAGCTTCATGGTCTCCATTCATCATCTGTCCGTTTCGGAAGGCTCCTGCACTGATACTTAGTGAGAACTGCCACTCAGAACTGTGCTTGGATGCCATTCTTTCTAAGCTTACTTAGTATGACTCGACATTTACTGAGAGTAAACTAATATTTGATATGCCGTAGACCCTGTCAACACACATGCTAGGTCCAGGGTTCACTGATTTCCTCTCCTGTTAAATGGATGAAAAATATCCTTCTTAGGGCTGTGATTCTTTTTTGGACTTGATTGTCAAATACATTTGACAAAATTCAGAAAGATAATAAGACCTTGCAAGAAGTATTTTACTTTTTCGTTCTAATGTTGCATTGTAAAATCTCAAAGAAATTGGTAATATCAATGTATTTAAAAACATTGACCAAATGCCTCCTGCAGTAAGGTCCTGCAGAGCCAAACAGTGGATAGGTTTCTTCTAACGTGTCATTGTGCAGATGCTCACCATGGCGGGCAGGCGGATGTTGGCCAGGCTGCGGATCAGGGCCTGACTCAGGCCGGACAGCTCCAGGAACAAGGCCTCGTTCCTCTCCTCGATATGTTTGTTCTCCTCCTCCATGCTCTTTAGGTTGTTTTCCATTGAAGAGATCTGAAACACAGACACATACACAACCTGAAGAAGAGAGCCTGACAATAAAACCGGAAATGTAAATGATAATAATAATAGTAATGTAGGAAAACGTTTGTGGCTGCAGGGTATTTTTCAGGTAAGTCCACTGAAGAAGCTGCAGTGAGTGACAGCTTCACCATGTCCAGCGGCACCCTGCAGCCTTCTCCTGCAGACAGCTGGGCCTCACCTGAGTGTGCAGGTTCATCATGTCGGCCTCCATCTCACCGTTGGAATCGCTCAGCTCGTTGATCTCCTTGTTGAGCTGCTTGATGTCCTCATCGTTGTCCAGAACTGAGAACACAACACACAGTCAGCAAACAGGAATTCACCTGCCAGACCTTCCTCTGGCAGCCACACATCTCTATTATCACTAATATGTGCAGTGCACAACTTGTAGTGGCACATCTATAAATATTGGTAGTAATGATAGCATTTTGGGACACAAGAAAAGTCTCTTACCATCGCTGGCTCTGAACTTGGCGGTGATGTACTCGTCTCCGGGTAACTTGGCTCTCTTCTTGTTGGCCGACGCTCTGGGACAACCTGACAGACTGAGAGGAGCATCTGATCAGGACCAAGAACAGTGACATTATGAACATTAGGCTCATGAAGGACTCATTATTTGTAGGGATATAGAAGAAGCCGCAGTAAACCTGTTTCTAGGGCCCCCGTGCACCAAAGAGCCTGTGGTGTTTTCATAGAGATTCTATGTTCTGCTCTTTATCGAGTTTTGAGCGTCTTAAGGAGCTCACTTCTCACTTGACACAATTGGCACAGACGTTAGTAGAGAAGATAATTGTATCAGTGCTTGTTTTTGGCCATCATGTTTTTAAGCGCCCTTTACTGAGGCTAGTGCAGAAATCACATATAGTTACTCTGATACTCAGTTTGTCACCTGAGAGTTTCTCAGAGGCGCATGAAGATGACCTGGCTCTCGAGAACTGAAGTATCGGGATTATCTCGGGTTAGGTAAATAGAGCATGCGCATTTCCCGACGCTGGTCTTCGCTCAGTCAATTGAATAGAGAGAAAAAAAGGGATTTACTGACGCATACTTTTACAACTTCTCTAGAGTAGGTAAGAAAGGTCAGGTTGATGAGTGTGAGAAATACCTGCAACAGTTTTAAATGATTGCACTTTGAGATGACACTGTGAACTCTCAGATGGCGGGGTACCTGCGGTGCGTCAGGAAGCTGCCGTTGGCGTGGCCCGAGCCATCGCAGCCTGGCGTCGGGCAGGTCGGGCCCTCCGTCTTGAAGGCCTTCCAGGAGAAGGGAGTGCCGTTAAGAAGACCCTCCTTCTGCCGGCGCGCGGCCAGCGGACAGCCGTAGGCACTGCGGTGGGTGGCGTACTTCCCACTGATGTGGCCCAGACTGTCACAGCCAGGAACCGGACACCTGGAGACAGAGAGCTCCGTGTCACTGCCTCCTCTTTCACTGAGCAGAGGGGGAAAGGTGGGCCCACACTGACACGTCAATACATGTGGTGTTTAGTCTTAGAATTATAATCAGAGGTGGGAGGAGTACTCAGATGTTATACTTGAGTAAAAGTAGAAGTACCAGAGTGTAGGAATACTCTGTTACAGTAAAAGTCCTGCATTCAAAATGTTCCTCAAGTAAAAGTAGAAAAGTATTATCATCAAAATATTGTGAAAGTAGCGACAGTAAAAGTATTCATTGTGCAGATTGGTCCATTTCAGAATAATAGATATGATATGTTTTATAATGATTGATCATGAAAGTTTTCTCAAAGCTGGTAAAGGTGCAGCTAGTCTGAATGACTTTGTATACTGCAGGGTAGCTTGTGGATTTACTCCAGGTGGAACTAAAGTCTGATTCAACACTTGATTATATTTCACATCATTCATCCACATCTGTAAAGTAACTAAAGGGATTAAATACATGTAGTGGAGAAAAAAGTAGCCCCTCCATGGGGTGGAAAAATTGAGATACTCAAGAAAGTACTAGTATCTTAGAACTGTACTTAAATACGGTACTTGAGTAAATTAATGAAGTTACTTTACACTTCTGATTATTATAGAAATCTGTGATTCAGTAAACGTCAGCATACCATTTTGATGCAAATAGTCCAGATTAATGTGCAACATGTAATAATGATCAGGGAACACCGTTCCACTGCTGGCCAGATATCAAAGTGTTTTGGGTTGATGTTCTGGCCACATTATCATAAATAGACTCAGCCACTCTTCCAGAATGCCCAACACTCTGTATTCTTGGTGTTCTCCCTATGATTCAACAACGTAATGACAACAAGAACAAACTAAAGCTATAATATCAGTCTTTGGTAAACCCCCGAAAATCCCCTCAACCAATCCGTGTTTAGAAAAGCTCTCTCCTTGTCTGGCCCTAGAGACATGGAGCTATGCTGGAAAGGGACAGCCTGAGACCTGCTGTATGGGGACATTCATACATGTTTCCGAAAGGAACTAGGTACGACAGGAAGCTACATCACATCCAATCAGATGATTGGATGTGATGTAGCTTCCTGTCCACCAGCTTTGTTACTTCCTGTTTAAACCTTTTGACAATTTCACATGTCCATTTACATCATTTTGTAAAATGTATGTTGTTTTGAGTTTTCTTTTTGTAATTATTGTTCACTGTCAACATGTATATTTTTGTATTTTATTAATTTAAATTAGGGCCGGGACTCGATTAAAAAAATTAATCTAATTAATTAGAGGTTTTCTAATTAATTAATCGAAATTAATCGCATTTTTAATCACATATAAATATTTGACCTGAGAACAGTGAGAAGATGTCAATAAAGTGTGCCGTCACACAGAGGTAATTTGAATTGCTTACCGAGGTCCAGTGATCCCCAGTCAGGGCAACACATTCGGCTTTCTCCAATAAATTCTCTTTATCTTCCTTTTCATTGTCATAAAGCTGCTGGATTCTTTTTGTCACTGTCTTTCTGCAT
>NW_011358809.1:0-5200 GCF_000735185.1 Notothenia coriiceps | reverse complement strand
TATGACAGTAAAAAAAAGTTGTTATTAATAAACAAGAATACAGTTTGAAAGGGGAGTGATTTGTAAAATATCCATAAAGAAAAAGAAAATCTGCTTACAGCTGTCTCATGTGATATGGGTGTTGAGAGATATGGGTGTTGAGAGATGTATCCATAGATCTCTTAATGTTGCTCTCAAAGTGCAACAGATAGATGCTTTTAACTTCAACATTTAAAAAAAAAAATCTTATGGATAGGAAACTAAATACATTTGCATACATCTTGTGGATTAAGAGGTTGCTTTTTCTTTGCACAGCATGAAAGAAAGGCGAAATGAATGGGCTGTGATTGTAGTACTTTTAAGCAGAGGTCAATAATTTGTACGGCCCTCGGAGGATGTTGAAAAAATTGAAATGGCCCTTGAGAGGAAAAAGGTTCCCCACCCCTGCGGTAGATGAACAGAGACTGATGTGATCATACAGCACCGGGTGATTCACTACTCGCAGCATACACGCGGTTTGATTGGCTGGCAGATTTTCATAAACGGGATTTGATTGGCTGACGCTTCCGTCGAAGTTTCAAAAGTTGAATATGGTTCAACTTTTGACGTGAGCAACGCGTAGCTACGCTCCCCACAATGCAGTTCGGCGAAGCGTGACGTCACCCCATTCAAAGTGAATGGGTTGAAGCTTCAACGCACGCCGCTGTGTGGACGGGCCGTAAGCGTTCATGTTTATCAATTCAGCAGATCCTTCTTTTAAAGATTGTCGACTAAATAATCCTCAAAGTGGATCACAGTTATTACTTAAACCACACGATTCAATGAGATTTGTCCAAATACCACAGTGAAAATATATAGCTTTGTGCTAAGTATTTGATATATGTTTGAAATTGTTATCAAATATTTACTCGACTTTGCTCCAGTTATTAAATTGATATCAACATGATACATTGCCTTGATAAACTAATCCTTTAATTGCTGAAAGTTCTCACCCTAACAGTACATTTAATTTATCCCCCCCAGGTGAGGAACCGCTAGACATCTTCTTGACAGACTCCTTGCTGACTCACTGACAAGCCACAATGATCACCAGAAGAAGAGGACGCACCATGAACAGCACGGAGAGCCAGCCTCTGGAGGTCCAAGTGGGAGATGTGATGGAAACTGTCGAAGATCTCCCAAGTCCATCTGAAGGGTTCCCAGCTGGAGATATTGACGCCACAGGAATAGAGCTAAACGACCTATTTGGAATTGAAGACTTAAAATGGACACTTGAAAGAGACACCGTCTCCTCTCTCTTTGATATTGAGTTGGCAGATCTTGATATGTGCAGTGTCAAAGACCAGGATTCTGAAGTTGAAGCCTCAACGTCTTCGTCCCCAGAGAGATCAGCATCTAACTTGAAGAATAAGAACAGGCAAAACCAGTCGAGTCGCATGATCAACAAAAACGCCATCGCTGCCAGATTGAATCGTCTCAGGAAGAAAGAGTATGTCAACAGCTTGGAGAAGAAAGTCGGCGTCCTGTCGACAGAAAACAACGTGCTCAAACAGGAGAATTCTCAGCTGACCAAGAGGGTGGAAGAGTTGGAAGACGAGACCAGGTACCTAAGAGCTGTGCTGGCCAATGAGAGCATGTTAGCCCAGCTCTTGTCCAGACTGAGCGGTGTGAATGGGATGAAATTATCTTCCTCGCTTTTCCAGGGGCCTGACTCGAACGACCACGACTACGCTTTACCGAGGAAGCGCGTGATAGTGGAGGAGAAAGAGACATCTGGCGGTGTGTGTCTGCACGTGGACAAGAACCACGTCTCTGTGGAGTTCTGCACCAAGTGTGCCGAGAGTGCAAGCGCAACACTCAAAATGTAGGGTCAAGTACTTACCTCTGTTTTCAGATTTTGAGACTGAACTTGCTCTGTACTGAACCCCTTGAGGGTGGATGAACACTGTTGAATAAGTTAAGATTACCTAAGAACTGCTGAATGTGCATGTGTTTCTGTGTAATGATGGATTGAAAACACGTTACTGCTAAACCTTGTTGACAGTTTCTTCTAGGTATTGGTTGATCCTCCATGCGGGATGAGTGGCTTTCTGAACACCTTTACCTGCTTGGCTCCATGGTAAGGATCAGACAAGAAATGTTTTTTTCACAGGCTCGAGGCAGAGACCCCACTACTTCTGTTTGTACTTCTTGTTCCTAGTTAGTAGATTTTGAGTTCTTTTTATACTCTTATGTTAACAGTTTGATATTGAAAATGATTTGATTTCAGTTAATATCTAAGTAAGAGTTGAATTAAAGAATTCTTAATGTAAATGTTAAGATGAAGGTGAAGCTCCACAAAGAGTGATCTTGAATCAGTTCTCAAGTTGAAACATGCTGACAAAGATAAGACTGTTATCCTTGTTCATAAGAATTGATCTCTTTGTGAATCAGCACCAATGTACAAAAGAATGCTTTCATTTAGCGCCACCTATTTTTCTTTATGCTAAAGTGGATTCTGCTGGTGGAAGGTGACGAGGCTGGAATCGCTGCTGCCAACGTGGCCTGGTATTTTTTTTTTTAAAGGTAGTATTGGTAACAAATGGTATACGTGATCAATCCTTCACAACATCTGTACTTCATGCAGCATTTTTGTATGCTGTACTACAACTGCTCCATTACTCAGAGTTCCTAGTAGAGGCTTAATGGTCTCATTATCATGTCCTGTTTATTGACATATTGGAATGTATTGTTTAAATACTTCCAAAGTTATCTGATTAAGTGGTGAAATGGCAGTTTTTTGTGTAACAAATGTAAATGTGTATATAACTTTGAATACCTATTGTTTGAGGCAAATGGCCTTGATGTTGGACAAATAAATCATATTTTCATTATGTTTATGAGTTACAAATATTTACTGTGTCTTGTTCTGAACTGTTGATATTAATGCATCTCTTTTTCTCTTTTTAAACAGCAAGCTCTGCCGATAATGGTCTAACTTTTCCTGAACATTTGGGTCAAGTCTGGTAAAGGTTGTCAAAACAAATGACAGACATAATTTGATGGAAATGCAAAGCCTGCAGTATGGGGGGGGGGTTAAATAATTCCGATCTGTTAAAGACCATACAACACAACCAGTCGTAAAAAAATCCCACATTTATTTTTGTTTAAAACAAGCATTTCTAGATGTCATAGTAGGAAAAGCACATGTTGAATGGAAAGGGCTACACACACCTGGATTTGCCTGAGTTTCAGTGAAGATTCTGAAGACACGTTTACGTAGTCGCAGCTTCCTAGGTGACCACTCTGCTTTAAAAGGCGTGGGTGTCTCATCAAACGTGGAAAAAACTGTTCACATTATTTATTTTGTATGCAAGTGCTAACGCTGCTAGCATATCAAATATAAAGTTGCCTAATGCCCAGTTTCAAACATCAATCAGCTGACTCAGGGGTAACTGTCTAAATTTGACTCTAAGGAAATTGTTAATATTGATGACATAAAGTAGTAAGCTCCACTGATCCAGCTTTGAGCTTTCCTTGGTGGAGTTCAGCCATTGTTATTGGTATTGAATGCACTTTTTTCCCACTGACCAATCCAAATTGTGCTGTGAAAAAATCTGTTGACATTAAAGAGTTTTTACATGGTTAGTCTGCTTAGATTCTTAGACCTTACCAACACAGCTTCAACACGAAATCCTGGTAAACAAAAAACTGTCTGTCAGTCAATATTTAACTACCATTGTGGTCTTTTTTTTTTAAAGAGTGGGTACATGGTAATATAGTTGAGAGGTTGTACTGTGCTGAAGCCTTCCAAGTTCCTTCATTCCTGTGTAGTTATTATGTGAGAGTCAGGATTAAAGGAAAAGTTCAGCATTTTTAGGAAATAAACGTTTTCACATTCTTATTGATGGATGGGGAAATCTTCACAACTAGTTAACTAAGTATAGCTAGTTAGCTGAGTAAAGCTAGTTAGCTGAGTAAAGCTACAGCCAGTTAGCTGAGTAAAGCTACAGCCAGTTAGCTGAGTAAAGCTACAGCCAGTTAGCTGAGTAAAGCTACAGCCAGTTAGCTGAGTAAAGCTTCAGCCAGTTAGCTGAGTAAAGCTACGGCCAGTTAGCTGAGTAAAGCTACGGCCGGTTAGCTGAGTTAGCATGAACACCAAATGGAATTGATCTACCAATGCCCTGTGTAAAGCTCACTAACACATTTACCTTGTTTGTCAAATCTATACAGACACTGAGGTGTAAAACCAACAATGTGTGAGGTGCTGAGACATACTGGAGGCACGTCACCATGATATTGCTATTCATTTAGGATAGTGACAATTAACTGCGACCTGGCAGAAATAATTCTGCATACAACCCTTCATTAAATGACATTTCTTGATTAAAATAATATGTTAACTGAGACTAGCCAATTAGTGATTTGCGATGCTGATTGGCAGATGTTAGACTAGATGCCAGGTTAGCTGTTCCTTATTTAATAACATTTTAATGATGTGGATTTTCTTTTTTGTTGCAGAATTAAACCGTATATTTTGGAAAGAGTTTGTGTGAGGCATTTATCAAAGGTCAGTGTATACCAACAAGATCGTGGTCAGCACACCCCCACTTTGTAGAAGCAGACAGGAGTAGCAGCAGGAGGATCAGTAATGTACTGCAAGGGGCAGAAGCTAAATCTATTTGTCATCCTAAAAAATCTACATAAATTTAAAGAGCCTGTGACACGATTTTCCCCCATCATCCAAACCCATCAATTTGAGTAAATATTGTCCCCTTGAAAACCGTTACTGAACTGATTTTGGATAGTTGTACTTTGATAACCATTAATCTGCCCTTCAAAGTTGACCATTTCCTGGATCTTCTCGGGGATTCTTCAAGTCCCGCCAAATTATGGGTGACGTCAATGCGGGCACAGCGCTCCAGCTGCACAGTTCAGGATCCCAGCATCTGCATGTAAACGCACGATGGGGCACACAGCAGCAAGCTCAGACAGCGATGACAGTTTAATTTTGAACGTGTCTGAGAGCTCATATGAGGCTGAAGGATCGGTTTATTTTGTATCTGTTAGAAGTTTAGGAATTAGGTGCGTCAATATGGGCGATCATACGGTCATGTAGCCAGTGGTGGACTGGGACTAAAAATCAGCCCGGGACTCTCGACCGGCCCACTTCGGTACCACTAGTAAATTGTCAACGGGGGGAGTGGGGGATGTGCTAGTGACTTATCCGACCGGCTCACTT
>NW_011358808.1:4139-6165 GCF_000735185.1 Notothenia coriiceps | reverse complement strand
TAGTCTGAATGTGTGTGTGGTGGCGTGATCATTATTATTTAGAGTCATTGCGTGCCTATTGATTTGAACACGATCCGTGTATCCATCATTTCCTGGTCTTCTCTAAAGAAGAGGGACCAATGAAAACGTTGTCATGTTGCCGTTGTTCAGCATGGAAACATTCATTAGCTAACAATGACATTATTGTTCTATTAATATAAAGGGAGGTCAGGTACTCTTTAAAACAGCTGCTAGTTATGGGTACTTTTTACTGAAGTACATTTCAAAGTTCTTTACTTTGACTTGAGTAAAGAAGTTTAGTCAGTACTTCTACTTTTAGAGTATTTTTAAACACGAGTATCTGTATTTCTACTTGAGTAAAGGATGTGTGTAATTTTTCCATCTCTGCTCCTACTAAATGTTCTCAGACAGAAGGTTTGAGAATCATATGATCTTAGGTTTGTAATTATGTAAATGTATTCATGTAAATTCCCCAGCTGAGACCTTCCCCTTTTCTTTTCTCTTTGTCCTGTATACAGTGCTTGTTTTTCTGTTGTAAGGGCGTCAGATCTTTGTACTGTATGGTTATCTGACCTTCCAGCTAGACATAGATTGATTCCGTTAAATGCTTTAACTCTTTATTAAATAAGTAACACAACATTTTTTTTAGACTTGTATTGGTTCATGTCCACTTCCCTCTCTTCATCCTCTCCTCTTCTTCTCACCAACAGAACTTCCTCAGGGAGCTTTTTGCAGGAGAGGAGGAGTCACATGACGTGTGGAGTCGCATGCAGATGAAGTCTCAGACCTGCTCCATGCTGGAGAGCGAGATCAAGAAGCAGAAGCTCAGGTAAAGCATTCATTAATATAGCAACAGAGTCCGTCTACATGCTAGATACTGAGAGTGTGGCATTGTTACTTTTATAACAAAGAGCTACCATAAGGAATGCATCAACTGTGGTGTGAAGAGCAATTTAAAATGTGTTTTTGACGCATGAGCAGCTCCTAGTGGTCACACAGATAATATAATCAGTATTTCTATAACAAGCATATTCAACACTTACAAAAGTAATATATTGTTCCACTTTTACTGAGTTCAATCTCAACTTAACCACCAAATATCTTACCATTTTCTTTTGCAATGTTTGAACCTTTCATTTCTTATTTCTTTGATTTACATGCTTTCTTAATACTGAATGCTGGGGATAAGTCCATCATTATGATGATTGTAATGCATTTTTTTAATTACAGGACATCAGTATGGGCAGTCATGAGGACATTATTGTCTTTATGGTTCTGATTGTCTGTATTGGGAAGTTCACACCTAATACAAGAGGCTCAACTTACAAAATGTGCTATTAAGACAAGATATAAGACAAGATATAGTTGCTAAAAAATAAGCAGAAAATGTCCGTTCTGAGGCTGAGATGTAACTGTTCTCCACCCCATTGACTTTAATGCTTTAAATTTTATTTAAGGTTCCATTTCATGTTTTTCTGGTTATCATCCGTCCCCTTGTGTGTTATGAAGGTTTTTCTGCATGTAAACGGTCTGCATGTCACAAACCCTCAAAGTACACCCTAACACAGAGAAGACCTGTCTATGCTGCCCCGGAACGCCTCATTGGACTTTTTTATTTTTCTATATTTTTTCTTCCGGGAACCAAGTGACGTAACGACGACCAATTAGTGGAGCTCCTCACACACACTCTCTCTCAGCGGCGAAACTGTGGCGCGCTTACACTGTAGGTGCGCCGCGTTTTGGGGTGCGGGGGGGTGCTAGTGGAGCCTCGCAGATGGGGGTGCTGCAGCCCCCTCAGCACCCCCCCTTCTCGCGTCCATGGTGCTCAGGCTGAGTTCAGGCTGTGTTTCGCTGTGTCTCGCAGACCCCACGCAGCAACCAGGAAACCACACCAGTAATCCAGCTCACACTGTCCGCTCCTCGAGCCTCAAAGGGCGGAGCAGCGAGCCCCCCAACGTCCCGCCAAAACGGCACCCAGACCCCACGCAGCATTCTCATCTGTTTGTCCTTACTGGTGTCATTTCCT
>NW_011358808.1:0-4099 GCF_000735185.1 Notothenia coriiceps | reverse complement strand
TTTCTGGTTGCTAACGCCATTGTAAAACATAATCACAGATGTTCCGCTGTAACGGTGGTGGACTCATCAGAACAGAGTGGGCGAGCTGACCAATCAGAACACAGTGGGCTCATGGGGGGGGGCAGGAGCTCCAACAAGGCGTGTAGGACAGAGAGTGAATACACATACTATACAGAGATGCTGGATGAGAAACCAATGTGAGTTTGGAACATTGAACAATGTAAATGTATTCTAGTAGACCTCAACAATGGAATTATGATCAGTAGAAATGGCCTTGACATGGGACCTTTAAAGGACATCAGGATAGGTGTCTTTATAGTTTTGATTGTCTGTATTGTGAGGTTTACAGTTATTATAGGAGGCTCAACTTACAAATGTGCAATTAAGACAAGATAAAAATCAAATCAGCAGAAAATGTCCGTTCTGAGGCTGAGATGTCTGTGTTCTCCTCCCCAGGATGAAGGAGGTGTCCTGCGTGATGGAGAAGCAGCACACCCTCCTGAAGCTCATCATCCAGAAGATGGAGATCACGACGGAGGAGAGCGAGGTGGACGGGCCGGCTAACGTCCGAGGAAACGTTTGGCCGAGCGTAACAAAGGCCAAACCTCACGCTCGAGGAATGTCCCGCTGGGTCCCGCTGATGAAGGCCCTCGAGCAAAACAAGACCTGAGAGATAAAAAGTGTCTTCATAGAAAACCAAGCAACAACTAGACGAGTTTACAGTGCGAAGGATCACTCTGTAGACGTATAAAGGGCATTATTATGTTATTCAATATATCAAAAGATATAACTCATATCTATTATGTCGTTTTAATTATAAGCTTTTAACTGCCTTAAATACTGTGTGGCTTCATACTGTTAGCATGAAATGTGAATGTTGTCTGAGGGCTTATAAACAAATGCTCAAACTCAATTTACGGTGAAAATTCATCATCATTTTTGGGACAGAATTTTAAGATGACTTGATATTTAATAATTGTATGTGTTTCAGTTGGCTTCAACTTTCTCAAAAGTGAGTCAAAGATGGACTGTTTACTTTTGAGTTGAATTATAAGCTATTAACTACCTTAAATGTTGTGAGTTTCATACTGTAGGACATATATAACATGTGTTCTTGTGATAAACAAATACTTAATGTTATTTATGTGAAAAACGTCTTCTTTTATGATGATTGTTGAGACACGTGGATATATGGCTGTGGCATGTTAGATTCAACTGGAATTTATAGGAAATTCAGAGCGACATTTGGTATTTCCTCTTACGAAATAAAAAACACAGACTGATAGATAATGACTGAATACAATTAAAATGAGTTATTGTCTTAAAAGTGAGTGAAATAAGACAGGATGGACTGTTTGCTTTGAGTTCTCATGTATTTGTGCATCATGTGTAACCTGTGAGGGTGATATCAAATATATGACTTTAATTCCTGACTCTTTTGTACGATTGTTTGAAAATCTATGCTCTTGTGATGCTTTAATGCACGACTTAAACACAGAAATGCTTCCTAATCGTCTCCGCTTGAGCATCGTTGCTTCAGGTTTGATGTCGGGATCACAGGTGCATTGTGGGAAAACAGAACGAGGCGTGTGACATCATGGTCTCGCACCTGTCGCTCTGCTGCAGAGGTCGTGACCCCTGAGAGTCTCTGCTGATGGACGAATGTAGCGAACCCTTTAAACTACTTTAAGTGATTTCTATCCCTGGGTTTCATTATTCCCAGGGTCAGAGCAACAGCCATCAATTACACACGGGACTTTTGGGACACGTGTGCAGTACTCTACCCTCAGAACGATTTATGAGAATAACGGTGCCTACACACGGGATGTTTGGGACACATGTACAGTACTCTACCCTCAGAATGACTCATGAGACTAACGGTGCCTACACACGGGACATGTGGGTGTAAATAAGGCGTAGATAAGGCGTAAATAACGTTATTTTGGTGTAAATAAGGTGTAAATAACGTTATTTTGGTGTAAATAAGGTGTAAAACAGCAGCAGACTCAATTATGCGTGATATCTACCTTCATATCTGACATTATGACACATAAGGATGAGCTACGTTTCAGTTGACGTCAGGTCTTTACGGGAAAATGCATTAGGCGCGTACACGCCGCAGTACTTTTCCCACTTTAGTTCATCAGAACTCTTTGGTTCTCATTAACTAAGTACAGATCGCGTTCACACCGGAATAAATCCCTGGGGGTGGATTAGGCAAATGAAGCCGCTGACGTCACTTCTTCTTCTTCTTCTGCTTTGGGTTTACTGGCAGGCCCCAAACAACTTCACGGCGTATACTGTCTGCCGCCCAAAATCCCCGGAGTTAGGGACTGGCTTCAGTAGAAGCTGCTGGGACTCCCAGCAGCTTCTACTGAAGCCTTCCGAGTAAATCGCCAGAACACCGACACCTCCTCATCTCCACCGCTCCCATGTTTTCTTTTGTGTTGCCATAAATTAGTCTCTCTGCGTTGGTGCGCTGGGCTAATGCTAATGCTAATAATGCTAATGTGAGGATAATAAAATGGCGGCTTCACAAAACGTTTTGGGAGTTTTACGGGGCGTGGTTTGCATTCCGCCCAGCCAATCAGACATAGGAACCTTTTTCTCCCACGAAAGAACCTGCTCTCCAGCAGGGACGGAAAAGGGGGTGAAAAAGGTTCTCATTAACTAATTTGAGTTCTGGCTCTTTTTGGTGAGAACGCAAAATTTCGGAACTATATCGGAACTAAAGTGGGAAAAGTACTGCGGTTTGAACGCGCCTATTGAAGAGCGGGATTATGGGAAGCCTGGGAATGTGCCCTCGGATTAAGAGGCATTCTTGATTTGGGGAAAAGGGACATTTGAGCAGAGGAACACTTTCACATCACTGAAGATGTGTCCAGTCCTCCTTTAGATAACAAGGAAATCCAAAAGTAAAAAAAAGTCATTATTTCTGACTCATTATTGCTAATTAGTTTATGAATTGTATGATTTTTTTCACCTTCCGAGTTATTTCTTAGTTTTTATTGGACTGTTGTTTCGTAACTAGTTTGTTTTTCTGATCACTTTGTTTGTTCCCTTCTTGTTGTCGTATATATTTATGTTGTTTTTGTGCAAATCATTTTAGCTTTTTTCCGTGTTTTGTTATTCTCCTTAATTAAAGGGGAACTCGCTGTCTCTTAACCTCTCCTGTCCGATTCCTTTTGTCGCTATTATCTGGATTTGATTTGAAAAAAGGAATAATACAAATCGGAAGACCCTTATAAACACAGTTTTGGATCAACTGAAGGTATCAGCAATAACGCAGCGTTAGAGCCAGGATGATGATGTACTCACTACCGGGTGAAGTGTTCGGAAGATTTTCACTTTTTCTCTCCAGTGATCCTGTCCAAAATGCAGCGTGCCTCTCAGCTGCAGTTCGGTAACTCCTGGCAGACTCTTGCTATTGTCATAAAACAAAGTCACACACATGATGTGCAATAAAAGCTTGCAGGGACCTTTTCTGGGAACATCTTGAGAGACTGAGTGCTGTATGGACACACAACTTCTTAATCTGGAGAAAAGCTCCTACAAAAGCTTGACTTGCATTTCTGAATATATTGCACAGTGTGTTTTAGACTGAGATGTTTGCATAGCTCACATGAAACAGCAGATGTTTGAAGAGTTTGGTGCAAGAAAAAAACTTCTTGCATGCTCTATCTCTGCAAAAATATTCACTCTCTTGATCCCAAAGATATTTAATGTGACTGTTATTTTGTATATATTGATTGTTGTGCTTTTATGTATGTCTTAATGTGTGCATATGTAAATGTGTCTGTTGATTATAGGTAGGCCTATGCACATATTTTTATGTGTATTTGTATTTTTGTATTGGGGATTGTGGGAAACGGTATTTCGATCTGTCTGTCTGTACACACACACTGGAAGACTTGACTTTGACTCATCGTCAGAAAACTCGTGGACACAAAACAAATGCAAGAAATTGCTGAGATGCACGGCAGAACAAACGTATGATACTTTGGGAATGAAGATAAGTGCTCTATGGACACAACACTTTTGTATTTGGAGAAAAGTTCCTACAAAAGCTTGACTTGCATTTCTGAATATACCGTAGTGC
>NW_011358807.1:0-4008 GCF_000735185.1 Notothenia coriiceps | reverse complement strand
AGTTTAATATTTGAATGGTTTCTGTAGCTGAAAATAAGCTGAAGTTATGGAGAGCCAAAGTATTGGCTGAAATAATAATAAGGGGAAGAATAAAGATTTGAAGTACTATAGTGGAATGCTGTAAACAGCATTCGCACTAATGAATAATGACTATATAATCATATAAGAATAAAACACGGAGGACGGAGATCTCTTTTTCTCCCCCTCTTCTGCCCACAGCCCAGCAGCTGATCTCAAAGCACGCTCCCCTCTCCTGTAGGGGGGCGTGGTCAGCTGCAGCTCACAGAATCAGCCCCCTGCAAAAACAGCGCTGGAAAGAGCAAATAGAGCGAAATGAGGCATGGCTAAAATGCAGGATCTGTTTGGTATTTTGAAAAAAAAACTATATTTATATAATTTATATAGGTATGGCCCTACAATATATTGTTCAAATATAGCATGATAGGTCCACTTTAAGTTATTTTTAAGTATTTATTGTCTTGTGTTTCAAACAGCATGAAACACAGTCCTTTGATTATACATTGCTCAGACGTATCTGTGAAACAAAATGTATTGAAACATCAGGAATCATATGAACATAATGCAGCGTTCCAGTGTTTCCCATAGGATAAGAAAATGCTTAAAAAAAGACCTTAACGCTTCAATGTGTGGCCCTTTAAAGCAAAATTAAGAGGTTATACCTATCAAGACACTTTCTCACACACACATACACACACATGCAAACACTCACACATAGACTCACTGTAAATAAACTCACGTTAACCCACGGTCTGAAAATAATTACGAACCAATCTTTCTTTGCTGCATATCATATATCTGGGCCTATACAGACCACGTAGATAATGATACATTTGTAATACATTTGGGGCAGATTATATTAAGGCAGGCCCCCACAGTCTATATAATGAATGTGAAACATTGTAGGGATAATGATGTACAGGTTCAGTAGTTTCTCTGGACTCAAAACATTTGATTGGGTTGAATGCTTTCCATTTGAGAGTTACACCTACAGTATCAAGGATACCCTTCTGTTTGCATCGGCTAATGAGCCCTTAGCACAGCTCAGTAGAACTACATTAGTGATAAGAAGCACAGCACACAAATGCATGCTGACACTTTCCTGGTGCACTGGGTCAAGATAACACCTTTTTATTTCAGTTTGAAGGTTAAAACAATTTGCAGACATAGGGTTTTAAGGTGACATTATAAAAACAGAAGCTATTTTGCAGGCTCTGCTCCACCCAGCTGTTTTCTGTATTCACCAGCCACTGAAGGATAAGCATTGGTGCCTCGTTTTAACTTGTGGGAACCCTACCCGTTGGCACCATAAGTGTTCATAAAATAAATATAATACCTCGATTGTTGCAACCCCAACAGATGTTTCCAAACTAATTTCCCTGCAGATTATTTTTAGATTAATATTAAATGTTCACACATATTGCTGTCGAAACGTTTAAGAATGAATAGGATAAGAACAAGGAGGACAGGAAGGGCCTAACATGCAGCTATACTACTGTATATATATTGTGGGCACAATATGAATTATTTAATATTAGACTGAGGGAATTCAGATACATTGATTGATTTGTAGTCTAGAGAGGACTGACCCTTTGTAAATAATAAGGTACAACAGGAGGGTATAATAACTAAAGAGTAATGTCTGTTTCTGATTTTTTCTTCTGGCATATGATGAAATCCAGATCAAGATTAGATAACATTTTTGTGTTTGTTAAATTGTGATTATTGCTGTTTTTGTGTTTGTTCAGGTAGTTAAAACAACATGGTTTGGTGCATAATTGTGTACTTCATATAGCTGTGCACTTATATAAATACATGCTGCCCATCCTGATAATACTGGTCAGCTGTAACCATGCTGGTAGGCAGATTTCCACGCTGTTTGACATCACATCCCAAGAACACGCCTGTGGGACTGAGTCATCAGCAAACAGCAGCTGAGTCGTGTGTGTTGTGTAACTGCAGAGCTGATCATGGAACTGGACGATTCCCATGTGGACCTTCTGACATGTGCGGGACAGATACTGTAACATCAGAGTTCACAAGTTAGGACAAGCCGAGCACGCCGAGTGTGTTTGTGTGTTTTGAGACAAAAGTGTAGATAGCTTAGTAAACACAGGTTTAGTTTGAGTTCCCGACTAGCTTAGTCTTGTTTAATTAGTTTAGTGAGAAAAGTCTGTTTTCAGACTAAGGAAGGGACACACTGGATCAATCCCATCAGGCTTCAATCCCCACCCCAAATTCCACAAATGTAGGGATGAAGGTTCTCTGTCTTAGTTCTACAGCTATACTAGTCTTAGCTGCTACTTTGTGGTCTCTTTCTCTATTTGTATTCCCCTGCTTTGGTCACCACTTGGCCAAGATTTTAAAATGATCACATGTACACTGCAGAAATAATTGTATTGCTGAGTGTTAGACACAGAGACTGCATCTGTTTGCAATCATTGGAAAACCCCTCAACACTCCTAGGTGACATCATCTGGACTATCAACACAATGTGTAGTAGTTATATCATTTGTAAATGTTCAATTACATTAAAATACAATACATCTCTTAACCATGAAACAATGCTCTTTAAACATCTCTCTATAGTGAGGAAGTAACTAAACTGGAAACAACAAGCTACAAAAGAACTGAACACAGAGGGACTTTAAATATGTGAAGCAACTTTCAAACGACCAAAGGGGGCCATGCCCTGCTTGCTGTTTGAAATACATCTATTTGCATAATCATTGTCATCTTTATGGCCTGTAAATAAACACATTTTAAAGTTTTTAAAGAGTGCCTCTCGCTACGAGGAGCCTGCTGAGGGTTTAGTCCAATCACATTGCAGCTCAATGCATTACATGACTACTTTTGGGAGTTGTAGATGACTAATAAAATGCAACAGTGGTGGATTCCCTTGTCAGAAGCGAAGTCAAGCTATCTGGTCACCCATATACACGTGGACTTACTCGAAATTGGTTTGTTTTTCAAATATGTGAGCATAGCTGATGTGTGTGTGTGTGTGTGTGTGTGTGTGTGGGTGTGTGTGTGTGTGTGTGTGTGTGTGTGTGTGTGTGTGTTGTCTGTCTGTCTGTCTGTCTGTCTGTCTGTCTGTCTGTCTGTCTGTCTTGTGTGTGTGTGTGTGTGTGTGTGTGTGTGTGTGTGTGTGTGTGTATATAGAGAGGAGGTGCAGCAGAACTGTGTTCGATGGAGGAAGAAGATCTCTTTCGTGTGTAAGATGGGTGCTAATCCAATCACTGGAGTGTTGGACCCCTGCATCTGCCGGGTCTCTGTACGTAAGGTAATTCCCAGCAGCCACCTGTGCATGTATAGTACGGCCCCCAGTAATTACAACTGCCTGATACTACCCCAGCTAGAAATGTTTGCTTCTAAAAATATTCTGAGAATGTTACAGTCATTGTTCTAGGAAGGTTTTCAGCGGGAAGTTTTTGTTTGGTTCCCAGAACGTTCTTCTGAAAGGTAGGATAACGTTCTCTAAAAACATTCTTAAAATGTTTGGTGATAACATTGTTAGAACATTATGCCCTCCTATTCTTAAAACATTTTTAGCAGAAAGTTTTTGTTTGGTTCCCAGAATGTTCTTCTGAAAGGTAGGATAACGCTCTCTAAAAAAATTCTTAAAATGTTTGGTGATAACCTTCTTAAAATGTTTTTGAAAACATTGTTAGAACATTATGCCCTACTATTCTAAAACGTTTTCAGCAGAAGCTTTTATTTTGGTTCCCAGAACGTTCTTCTGAAAGGTAGGATAACGTTCTCTAAAAACATTCTTAAAATGTTTTTGATAACATTGTTAGAACATTATGCCCTACTGTTCTTAAAACATTTCCAACTGCAATTTAGATTTTTTATGTTGCCAGAATGTTATTATTTTAGAGAAGGACAACTTGGTTTATGTTTAAGAAATTATGCAAATGTTCTATGGTAACCATTTACTAAAATATGTTTACATTATTTGAACATAAAGACATAATATTCCTGTAATTG
>NW_011358806.1:0-4836 GCF_000735185.1 Notothenia coriiceps | reverse complement strand
TAAAGAGCCGCATGCAGACCCCTGGAATAGAGCACCATTGTGCTCTTTCTAACCAAATATCTCTCAGAGGGGCGTGGGAAGTGGCTCCTTATTTTCATCTAAAGTAACAGACACAGAATCAGCACTTTTGAAACAGGGCTGAAACAGAGGGGATTATGGGATGCTACAATGGGTTATCTGTTAGGTATTTCGAGCCAAACACTTCAGAGACATGTTTTTATATATCTGAGACCTATAATATATTGATGAAAAAAAGTATAATAGGGGACCTTTAAAACGTTATCTAATAAACTCAAACTGTTGAAATAAAAAAATCTTTCCTTAAATATCACCTTGTTTTGAACTGGAGTGCAACAACACACTAGAGGGGGAATAGGTGCCCAATAAAATGTTAGCCCTGAGGCACCCCTCACAGGTTAATACGGCCCTGCACTGCCCCCATGAAAAAATACACCTGAGAAAAAATACATATATAAAGCACTTTGAATCAGACTTACCAACACCACCAAACGGGAGCGAGCTGAGCGTGTAGTGCATCATGACGTCATTGACCACCACTCCTCCACTTGAGGTCTCCTCAATCATCTTTTTCGCTGCCTTCAACAGACAGAAGGAGAATACACATTAGGAACATTAAACATTGAAACATGTTTTAAATCTCCTCGCCTCTGCTGTCTCCTCTCACCTTCTTATCAGAGCAGAAGATATAGAGCGCCAGAGGTTTCTCTCTCTCGTTGATGAAGCGGATGGCATCTTCCATGTCACTCACGGCCACTATGGGCAACAAGGGGCCGAAAATCTCCTCCTGCATTAGCCGGGAGTGGGGGGGCACGTCCTTCAGCACTGTTGGGGCTGCATTTACAAGTCAATGTTAAGTAAACAGAACTAGTTTTTAATTGTGGTGGACAGTAACTACATACATATGTACAGTACTAATAAGTACAATTTTGAAGTCCTTTACATTGCCTGCTATTTTATACTACAATACAATTCAAAGTTCAATATTTTACTCCACTACATTTATCTGAGAGCTTTAGTTACTTTTATATAGAAATTAGATTGTCTCAACCTTTATTTTGAAATTAATCCTCCTGCAAAAGGATTTTACTTTTAAGTATATATTGATCCTAATACGTTTGTTCTTTTACTTTGACAGGACATATTATGCACATTTTCAGGTTCATATTTGTATTTTGTGCCTCTACATGTTTACATGCTTTAATGTTCAAAAAGCTCTTTATTTTTCTCATACTTCTTTTTCCCTCTTTCCACTCTCTCTGGAGGGAACACAGGGATTTTAGCATTTGCAGACCATTTACACGCACACAAACCTTTGTAACATACGTGAAAAGGAAAACCCCCCAAAAGATTAATAGGGCCTCTTTAAGTAACATTTTGAATGCAGTACTTGTAGCAGAGTATTTCTACGCTTTGGTAGTTCTACTTTTAAATAATAACAGGACCTGAGTACTTTCAACATTAACATGTACTACCTTGCTGTATCTACCTACCAATGTAGCGCTGTGAGGCATCACTCTGTCCTCCTATCACAGGGGTGTAGCCCTCCATCAGACCCATGACTCTGTTGAAATGATGCGTGTTGATGATTCGGCCATAGTCCGGCGAGCATTTGGGATCAGCTCCGTAAAATTCCTGAGATAAATCAAAATATTGATAAAAAGTCCAGACTATGCAGTATGATTGAGGTGTTAGGTCGGACGGGTTGAAATGTACCAGGAGAGTTAGTCGGAGGCACTCCACCACTCGGCCCTGAATGCACGGTTCACACAGAATGAAGTCTGGAGCGATGCACGTCTGACCGCAGTTCACAAACTTTCCCCACGTGATACGACTGTCAAAGAAGATAACAGAACATTGCAGTGGCAATTCAGAATATTTAAAGACATAATATTTGATATGATTTTATTTAATTGGGGTCTGTTTTTTGCAAAAGGGTTAGGGTTGGTGTCATTAAATGTAAGTGACATGTCACCCAGCTCTGTGTATGCCCACTGGTGTTAGTGCTTTGTTACCGGCAGGCGACTCTGATGTCACAGTTCTTGTCGATGTAGCAGGGGCTCTTCCCCCCCAGCTCCAGGGTCACAGGGGTGAGGTGGCGAGCCGCGGCCTCCATCACTATTTTACCCACGCTGCCGCTGCCTGTGAAGAAGACGTGGTCAAACCTGAGCCTCAGCAGCTCCTGAGTCTCTGACACTCCACCCGTTATAACCGGGTACAGATCCTGGAAATAAACAGCAAACTGTTAACAGAAAGAAATCTATATTTTTGTATTTGTTTTGTCTCCCTGTAAGCAGAGAGGAGAACCACAAGCCTGATTTTTTGTGATTGGTGTTAGGGCGTAGCATGGGCCATGGAAGAACATATTGAATTCCTGAATAGTTAGAATCATGGTCTAGACAAAAATTATTGCAAAAATGGGTGTTAGTTACAACCAGTTTGGCCAGAAATAGCACACAGGGTTTTCACAAGCAAACATGGAGGTGGTTTAACTATAATGGAGAAAGCTAGCAGTCTAACATTGCTTAAAACAGCGTCAGTGCTAACAGAGCTAACAAAGTTGACCCGCGGGGCAAGCAGTTGGTGGGCATTTCACTTCAAATGCTGTAGTGGTCAAACGGGGGTAGCTACTTCACGACAACGTCTGTGTAAGTCTGTACCGTCATGTGGGCCCAAACGACTTGTATCCATTTACTCACATTGGGAAAGAGACTTCTCTAAATCAGTGTGTACTTCTTTTTAGATAAATCATTATAATGATGATAATCTGGGGACTTTTGGTATCTACAGTCAGGCCATTTTTGTCCTCATGCACCACTGAGAAACTTTCATCCACTCTATCCATTACTCTTTATACTGAAGACTTACATGGACCAATATGTACAAACAGCCGGCCCAGCTACCAAGACAAACGACAGAATAGCTTGAGAGGATGAGCATTTTTGAAGGATTAACCTTTTTTTCTTTGCTTAGGTAAACATAGCCTTATCTATGTTTACTTAGCATGTTGTTTCTGGCTGCTATATCAATGCTCCTAATGTCTTGTATACAGTATAACCATCAACATTGCGAGCGGTTGGCCTTGGCGGGGGTCTGCGCAATCTGGGTCCTCTCCTAGTTTGTGGGGTGGCCTTGGCTCAGGAGGTAGATGGAAGTCCACCAATTGGCAGGTCGGTGGTTCGATCCCTAGCCCCTACAAGATTATTGACCCCAAATTGCTCTCAAAGGGACTAGTGGTGTTTGAAATGTGTCTGAATGTTAGTTTCCCTAAGCAGATGGCACCTGTATGAACGCCTGTACTGTATCAATGTTCCTCAATGAATGCTGACTCAAAGCACTTTGAGAGGTTGCAAAGACTGGAAAAGTGCTATATAAATGCAATATATT
Organism: Notothenia coriiceps; assembly: GCF_000735185.1. Lineage (NCBI taxonomy): Eukaryota > Metazoa > Chordata > Actinopteri > Perciformes > Nototheniidae > Notothenia > Notothenia coriiceps. Next base: position 1,431 of record NW_011358806.1, on the reverse strand, counting down.
TACTATTTCATGTATAACTATGTCTACTACATGCGGTAACTAATGAAAACACTGTATAAAAGCAGGAATGTGATTAGCAAAATGCTGTCACATTCAAGATAATGGATGGAGGGAGTCCAACATATCTGTGATGCACTGTCCTGTGTTGGTGCACGGCTTTGACGTTACAGCAGCCCTGAACATTATTCCAGCAACAATAGCAGTGGGTGTTCAGACCTTGTCCAGATAGCGCGGCAGCAGAGCCCGGAGGAGGAGGGACGAGCACTCGCTGAGCTCGGACGGCTTCACCACAGCTGCATTTCCTGCAGAGAGAGAGCACGAGTTTCTGTGAATGGAATGAGATCACTGAGTGACGCAGAGCGGAGAGTAGGAGGCTGAGAATGCTGACAACCTGCAGCTCAAAACACCCTCACTCTCTCTGACGCACAATGCAAGATTATCAGACATACATATTGCAAGTCATTATCAGTATTGTGTTTTTGTAAATTTTTTGTTTTATGTTAACTCAATATGTAATAATCATCCCTTAAGTGGGGTATATGTATTAAATGATTTAATAATACAATTGCAAAAAATATTTTATCGCACATTTAACTTCCTATTGTTATATAAATAAATATATCTGTCACAAAACCCAATCTCCACTGGAATAAATATACAGAAAAATTAAGTTTTTTTTAATAAGGTTTTCTGATTCGGATTCTGATAATGCTTAATTCAGGTATATTATTTCCTCTTATAATATCTGATTATATATTTAGAAATTGCGTAAATTCCTCAATATAACGCTAAACAAGTATATTATTTTCACTATCGAAATGCATTTATCATTCCATCAATGGAAAACATGAGGATCACATGAGGCTGAACTTGACTTCTTGAATTGCGATAAAGGGCAAATTGATATGACACATCTAAACTTTTATTATCTGATGTTGTAATACGAAAGAAAGTGGTGAGGCAGTTCATTTGATTCCGTTTTTACTGATCTACATTGTTCTTGCAAGGGAATGTTGATAAATGTTATGTCTTGAAAAATAAAAATACTTTTCTGTGCTGTGACTGAAAGTCAGAATACCTTCCCACAGCAAAAAGGAAGCAATTCACAACCCCCCCTAATAATTTGGTTACGGCTAAGCAAGCAGCGATTACACCTTTATTATTTTTATCAGCGCATGGACTTTGGTGGCCTCATAAAACTCAATGGCCCCACTTCAACTTGAGCAGAGAACTAAACAGCAAAGATCGACAAAGTGATGGATGTGCACGGCCTTCAAAATCAGTGCTGTGCATTTACTTTTAAGTTGTTATGCTAATTTACAGGTTCATATTTGTATTTTGTGCCTCTACTGTGACATGTTTCCATGCTTTAATGTTCAAAAAGCTCTTTATTTGTCTCATACTGGGGAGTGTGTGATAGAGCAACTCCCT
>NW_011358805.1:0-3839 GCF_000735185.1 Notothenia coriiceps | reverse complement strand
TTTTTATTTCAATTCCAACTTTGGTCATGAAGAATATGTTTCTCTGTTGTCCACGTTCATAAAGCATAAAGCAACAGCATCAGAGCACGGTGCAGAGTCTCTAGATGAGTTTACAGTAGTCCCTCGTTCTTATTATACATCCATGTTGTAGTCCGCTGTATAGAAAACTGTAGTTTCCATAGTTTCCCCACAGCAGCAGACGCACATTTAGGACGTCCGCTGGCGCATCATAAACACGTCGGATAGTGAAAGTGCAGTCGGATTCTCTAAAGTACCGCAGTCTCTTCTCCTAAGCCCTTTTGAATTCTCCTATCCACTATTCCTTAACCCCGTGACGTTTCACTCAGAGGTCAAGGAATAGACGGATAGACGTTAGGAGCTGATTTTTTGGCTATTCGACTGCAACCCTTGTGTGTGTGTGTGCCTGCTCTCATCAGCGTCAGCCCCGCCCCTGATTGTTTCCACCTGTGCCCAGTTACCTCTTGTTTAAATTCCCCAGCCTTCCCTTGTCTTGTGCCAGTTCGCCTTGTCAGTAGTCAGCGATTACTTTTCTTGTCTCAAGCCTGATTCATGATCCTGAGTTATTTTTTAAGTTTTGTTCATCACTTAGCGAGTGATTTTCTTTTGTTCCTTTTTGAACCTCGTCAAGAGTGTTGATCCTTTTTTGTAAACCTATTTTGGAATAAAGTATTTTTCTCATACTTTACCTCTGTCTCTCGGGTCGTGCATTTGAGTCCTATACCTTGTGTTTCCAAGTTCGTGATACCTATATGCCAACATCTATTTTATTTTTATCCTTTTACATCCTCAAAACAGTGCTATCTCTTCAGCCCATTCTTCAATCTCACTTTGTCCATATCAGGGGAGCTCTTTGCTAGGGAATGAGATTAGTTGAGGAAGGTGGTCGAGTGTAGCAGATTGTGAGTAAAATGTGAGACAAAGCAATTGCATTTCATATTGAATTGGGAATAAGGGACAACATGGACTCCAGCTGCACAGCCCTCATTGTTTGGTCTTCCTGAAAAGACCGTTGAAGGTCCAAAGGAAATTGAAGGACCTTTATCAGGCAGTAATAAACTCAAAAGTTATGGACCCTGTCAATCTTTTAAATCTGATATAAGATGCACTTTTTGCAGACAACTTCAATTTGTTAACATTTTTGATTTTAGAATGCACCACTTTAACAAAATTTGATTTTGCCCCTGAATGTACAGTATGTCATCAGGGAACAATCTTTGTTCTACTACGCAATTACAACATGTTCAGTGGTCTGTATTAAATCAGTGCCAGTGCTGCTGCACCTCAAAGCTGTCAGTCAACATATGGGTGGATCCACCTCAGAGAGCTCGGGCTGCTTGCCCTGTCAAAACCACAATATGTTTGTCAAGAAATATGGCTTTTTGATGACAGGAGATGAAACAAATGTATCAGAATATGAAAGGAGCAGTGACACAAGTCAATACAGTTTGTGTCAATGTTTGTATAAAAATATGCATTTAAACAAAATCAAAGTAGCGTCCATACACCCAGTGGCAGTCATTGTTAAAAAATAAACATGTTGTAGTGCGAAGTGAAGTGACCCTTTAACATTGTCTGTTGTAAAAATTAGACTGTAAATCTCCTTCGTTGTTCTGTTGCCTTCTGATGTCTGATCCGGTTGTATTTCCCACAGCGCAGTGTCTGGGTTTCTCCTCTTTCTGGATCACATCTGTCATGGGTGGCCAGAGACTGACAGAGAGGAAGAGAGGCTGATAGAGAGGGGAGGGGAGAGAGCTTTGTGGGCTCCTCGGTGAGACATCTGCCGCTACACTGGGAATTCCCTTGCATGCAGTTTGTAGCGCAGGGTACAGAACGTAGGCTCTGTGGTCTGTGTGTAGGCTTTGTCGTTCTCTCTTGGTCCCTTGGCTCATTGTGGATAAGAAGCTCTGTATTTGCATGAGACCTTAACAAAAGATATTTAAATAATATAAAAAGCGGTGTCACATATAGTAAATGGACCGCATTTATATACCGTATTTTTCTCTCTCAGTGGACAATTTACATCTCATCCTTTCCTTGCCCATTGGGAGCATCTTGCCCAAGGACATCCAGAGATAAGAGGACAAACCGCCACTATCTTTTTCTATTCTACAGTATGTTAGTTTCCAGTTAATTACTCACTACTACATCTCTTCCCAGGTCCATACCCAGTATATTGGCTACCTAACTGCACCCTGAAGCTTTTATAAACGCGTTAAGTCTTTTTACATGAAGTTTGTAGTCTTGTTTTGACATTCAAGCATAAATGTGAGGTTGATGCCAACAAACTTTGCTACATTACTACATATGAGGGTGTTTCTTGTTTTCTCATAATAATTATTAAACCTGACCCTATCCCTTGTATCATTCTTTTTTTTCTTTTTATATGACCTTGTTCTTTGATTTAAAAAAAATTGAGAGACGTTTTTCTCCTTTATTGTTATTTATTTATTGATTCTTTGTTGTGTCGTCCTTAAGGGTCAATCATATGGATCAGCGTCGATTAAATTATATATCAGGTATACCAACATATTTTGAATGAAATCTGCAGACAGCATAAATAACTGTCCTGCTCCTTTTCTCCTTAAATCTTTGAAATGTAGAATAGAACTGGCGTAGACAATAACTTCAGTTTTGATTGAAGACTTTGTCTTGCTAGTGCAATGCCAACTTGATGTTTGCGTTCTAGATGAAGGGTTAGTAACGGGAAGAATGCCTCACATTTACACGGAGAGTCTGTTCATATCCAGCATGTTTTAGAGAATGAATAAGATGGTCAGCAGCAGTGAACTAAGCACTGCCATTCTTTACGATCTATCTTTGTTTACTGCTGTTGTAATTCAGCATCGGTTTTTTTCAATTGTACATAACACTAATTATGTTTATAATTCCTCCATATGCACTCAACTTGATTGCATGTAATTTAATACGGCTGCTGATTTATACAGAATACACATTTTCTAATGGAGATTTAAAAGAGGCAACTCTCAAAGAGGACAGCCAAGGACTAAACGTTCCAGGTAATCATATATGTAAAGTGGGGATAAAACGACAATTAATTCTCCTGAATAGTTTTAAATCTTTTAACCTTAACAGTGGTTATTATATCATCTCTAAAGTACCATTGAACGGTCTTAATATAATTTAAAGATCAAGTACAGTATGTGGTAAGAATCAAGGAGATTCCAAATAAAAAAACAACTTAGTTCTATTTCCTTTCATCTCTGAACAACATAGACTGTAGGGAAAACTGTTGCTGATCCTGCATGGTTTACATCTAAAGCAGAACAATGTGTCAAAGCCTGACATTTATTGGAAACAAGTTTTGCAAAGGTTGAAATAGAGGTGTTAACGCTACATTCAAGGTGTTGTGTATTAGTAGAAAGAAATTAATGAAACAAGGGACAGATGATACGGGTACTCAACTCTTTACTGTTCGTCATGCTTAACTGCCACAGCATCAACTCCCGGGCTTACTCTTCTTCTCTCAACATTGTATGTATACTCTGGTTACACTGCGCCCCCTATTGGCAGGAGTATATTAGAACACAACATTTCCCCCCTTCTTAAAAAGAGTTACTTCTCCCCTTGAACAGCATGCATAACATTAGCATTTTAAACAGACACTTACGTAGTAACCATGAAACCATCTGTAATGATAATAACTTCACATATCACAATATGCAGAACATTTTCAAACATTAATTCAACCACAGTTTAAGTGACATAGTCCTCAATCCAAACAGGCTGCTTTCTGATTCGCTGGTTCCTGCTCTGAGCACCATGCACTGTAGCTGGCTCAGCAGGCCTCACTTCTTCTG
>NW_011358804.1:0-6716 GCF_000735185.1 Notothenia coriiceps | reverse complement strand
TCTGTGCGAACAGATGTTTTCAATAATGAATCTAAACAAAAACAAAGCACGCATCACTGACGACAACCTCCACGCTGTTCTAGGGATTGCTAAAGCACAGGACCTAAAACCAGACATTGACACACTGGCCACAGAAAAACGGTGTCAGACATCTGGTCAGAAAACACATTGCTAAGCATTTTAAAAAACCTAATAAAATGCAATTCAATGGATGAGGATGGTGGAGAGGGGATCCACATGGTGTGTTCAAGGACAGGCAGCATATCCTCATCAAAAACTAACCTAAAAACTTGACCAATATAGTTGTGGACTGAGACAACCCTTATTTTGTTATTTTGAGTTAAAAACATATACCGTAATTTTCGGACTATAAGCCGCGCCTTTTTTCCCATTTTTCGACGCTGCGGCTTATATAACGGTGCGGCTAATCTATGGATTTTTACAGCTAACGGCCACTAGGGGACCTCCTAAATCTATGGATTTTACAGGTTACAGTCCACCACCTTTAACTCTATGGGCTCTATGGCCGGTCCGCGCCCCCCACCTTTAAGCGCCGGGCTCCAGCAGGAAAAGCTGGAGGCCGGAAAAGAGTGAGACAGGTAGCGCGCAAAAGTAAAAGTGGAACCGAGAGTGGTACGAGAGACAGAACGAGAGCAAGACAGACAGACATTACGAGAGCGAGACAGTTTGTCCCCGTACCACTGGTTGAAAACCGCTGCTGTAGATCACTGCCGGTACGTGTGCTGGGAGCGCACCGTTTAAGTTTGAAAGTTGAAAAGTTTGTGTGTCTGAAACGCTATGTGATACAGTACAGTTTACACAGCACAGTACATGTTCTGTAGCTACTATTGCAATAAATGCTAACACTTGAATACGTTATGCAAATATGCAACTTGTTTGTTGAAATGTTAATAAATGGCAGCTTCCTCAAACAGCCATCTCTTTCCCGACAATCCCCTCTGTGCACGAACCCTTACATATGGTAATTAAACATTAAAACACCTGCGGCTTATAGTCCAGTGCGGCTCATATATGTACACATCATTCAATTTAGCTGCTGCGGCTTATATTCAGGTGCGCCTTATAGTCCGAAAATTACGGTAGTTAAAATTCTTTCATGATTGACAGTTCTGGAACAATGTGAAAATGCACAAACACAGCTGCTATAGTTCCTATAATTAAACAGTTTTAAATTCAACGTTTCACGTCATAAAGTCATGTGAATGTAAAGGACTAGTTAGTAGGGATGTCCCGATCACCTTTTTTTGCTCCCGATCCAATTCCGATCATTTGATTTTGAAAATTTGCCGATACCGATTTTTCCCGATCTGATCTTTATGCAATGCATTAAGAGAAAAAAAAGGAAAAAAGCATTCAAGTTGTCCCTTAAGGTTATTTTTTTATTTAAATGGATATAGCTTCTTTTTTTCACAGCAGCATTGGATCAGTTCAGTTGTGCAGCATTGGATCAAAACAAAATAAAGCTTTCAGTACTCGTTAGCTTACTGCTACAATTAGACACTGCTGTTGCCAGATTTGAGAGAAATAAGCAACCAGGTCTATGAAAACAAGCCCCAAAGAAGCAACACATACATGATGTTGTGTAATTTGAAACCAAGACTAAGGCCTCAGGATGACTTTAAGACTTGAACATGGTCATTTTTGTTTTCTAACATTGAATACAACATTTAAAAAAAAAAATGTAAAAAAAAAATCCCGATCCCCGATTTTTTTCTCCCGATTCCGATCTTTTGAAAATCACGTGATCGGCTCCGATCCCCGATCACGTGATCGGATCGGGACATCTCTACTAGTTAGGTGTTATTTACTTTCTAATGAATGCTATAAATGTCTTTCTCAAGCCCTTCAGCACAAAACCACTTCTTTATTGTGTCATAATTCAAATCCAACGAGTCGTCATATGGCTATTCTTTAACTCTAGTCACACAAGGATGTTGATGTCTAATCTGTTGCATAAGGTAAGTATGAGTACAGCAGATCAAAAGTTCAGGTAAAACCGCTCTCCTTTCTGCAGCTTTTCCTTCTCTCAATGTGCTCTGTCTGGATTACTCTCATGTTTTACAGAAGCAAAGACGACACCCGCCTGAACTCCACTCCTTTTCTCTATGGTTTCAAATCGATCTGAGCGTGGCCTCGGCTGCACGGATAACAGTACCTAAATGATAGATCTTTCAATTCGGTCCCCGTCTGTAAAACCCATTTCTCTGCTGTCTCCCCGCGAGAACTAAGTGCCTCTGGGATGTTAACTCTTATCTACGGTGTATCAAGCTGTATTCGTGACTGCCCACATAGAGCTACAGCCCGAGGTTATATTCTCTATGACTGTACTGTTGCTCAGATCTGCCTTTTCGCCTCTCTACCTGTCAAACACTGCAAGCTCCTCCACTAAAAGCCAACACAAACGCCTCGTTGGTGCCGAGAGGCAGAGAGGCAGAGACAGCTGTAGTGGAAATAACTGGACATAAACTCCCACTGTACATTTTACATGTATGTTCAATTTAATATTGAATAATCAATGTCTTGCCCAATAATATCCTGCATTATATTTGTTACTGGAAAGTTGCACATGTATATTTTCCACATCCACGTATATATAGTTTTTTATTTCTATTTCAGAAATATTTTTGGACTGTTTATTTCTTGTGTCTTAATTTCTCTTATGTACATTGCCGTTTTTTATGCTGCTGCAACACAAACATTTCCCAAATTGAGATCAAAGTACTTATCCATCTATCTATCTATCTATCTCTCTATCTATTATACACACACACACACACGCACACATATGCCAGACTGTTTATAGTAACCAGATTAATTACTTCACTTCCTAATTAGCCCACTAAGCAGGAGAGGAAATGGTTTCTGACTGGCCTTCTGTTTCCTCTCTATCTCGTACAACAAAGTGTGAGTGTGTGTCCGCCTCGTTTGATCTGAAGTCAGCTCGGCTCTCTGACAGCTGCCAAATCAATGGCCGTCACATGTTGCCTTCACTTCCTGTTCGTGTGAAGCTCTACGGAGCCAGGTCTGGAGGAGGAAGTGTGTGTGTTGACCCGTGTAAAGGGTGACCAGATCCAAACATACCTAATTGGGTTTAGTTTGGGACAAAGTGGGATATTTTAAGAATGCTAGGAGGTAGTCCTTAGGTTTATATTCTGCCCCTTAGCGAGTAAACTCTATGCTTTGCCCTCTGGTTGATTCAGGAGCACACAATAGGATATGCAATTTACAGGGTGAGCCTATTTTCTTATTCCTCTTATCATTTTTGCTTGAATATATAGGAGAAAATTGTACGATACCCTAGTTACAATTAGGGAAAACAAATTCTCTTTGTCGCCTTGATCTTAGTTTTTAAACACTGAGTTCCTTAAAGCTATTCTGTCTCTTTTTGACTGTTTGAATGCACGCTAAATCAATATCCATATCACGTCCTACATTTCAATGATTGGATCAGGTGAAGATAGTACAATATAACCTGTTGAATATTTTCACCTTCAACTCACTTCAACCTTACGCTTATAGTATCAGCAATAACATAATTACTATAACCAAGGCATCATTACACATATAATATGAATACTCAGCATTCACTGAGTAAGAGTGATGAGTATTAGGTCAGTGACGGAAAATAATCAGTCCCTTCACGGTCAAAGGGAATCCATTTGAGAAAAATAGATGTCTTTTCCAAATCAAGTCAAAAAAGGGGAAAGTTAAAGTCTGTATTTGGGGTTGTGCACGTGGTGCTTGTTGTTGAGTGTAAGAGCGGTGCATCCTGGTACTTTTTGTGATGTTTATCCTACCTTTCACAGATCTTCAATCCTTGGTTGTAAGGTCTCATCTGGTCGCCATCATCTTCAAATCAACTTGAAGAAAACCTGACCTGCAGTGATTGATATGGCCAGAATTGTTGATTAGAAACTGTCTTTCTGATCCAGCAAGAATGCTTCCTTTAACTTGAACAAAACATGTACAAATAAGATAAGATAAGAGGTACTTAATTGATCCCAAATTGTACAAAAATAAAGTAGAAAATATACAGTAATAATGTGAAAATCTGCAATAAACACATTTTAAATAACCTTTAAAGTAAAATGAATAACCGGCTCAACAAACTAAACACTATACAATGTAACTTGAAACCATTTTGTTAAGTCTTGTTCTTATTTTAAACCAGATTCACTATACAGATGAAATAAAATACCTTTTAAAGTAACTTAAAACAGCCATAGAAAACATTGAGCAATTAAAAACGATATGTACTGTGTTTATATTCTTTCATGTTAAGTTGTCAACAGAGACTGTTTATACAAAGCTTTACCTTAGCTCTGTTTAATGCTGATGTTTTTAGCCGGTTAGCTTAGCCTAGCACGTCATGACGTAGCATTTATTAAATTATTATCTAATATTTAATTATTTAGACTCATGATTCAGGAGTTCTTCTGTCAGTTGTCAGCTTTCAGTGAGCAGGGCTTCTCACAAACACATCTACAACCTTACAACGAAGTACAAAGTGTTACCGTTTTGATTTGACGACATAGGGTTTTTGTTTTTTATCTGACATATTGTTAGCATTCTCTACAGTGACACCTCGCGTCTGTCAAGCGTGTGCAGTCTAGGCTGCATTCTGATTGGCTAAGGCACTCCCCGTGATGAAAACTCTGTGTAATGATTGGCTAAAACACTTCTATGTTGAAAACCTTTTAATTTTTTTATGTTGTATTCAAGAACATATATGCCATCATATATCGGGGGTAGACAAAAAAGACATACATTCAATTACCATGAGTTTAGATTGTCTTTTTATTCATAATGTTTTTAATAGTGCTACTATATTGTTTTAGTTCTTGATGGAACACTCTGAGTCAGCTGGGTGCTATGTGCAAAACTACAGATTTATTTGCATATATAAAGACTAATACAAATAAAACTACTTATATTTGGGGCAAGTAAACGTCTGCTTTTTTTGTAATTTACTTTACTACGGTTAAAAACCCTGCAGATTATTGATTTTCAAAGGTATCAAATGACTTTGTGCACACTGATTATGTTGTAGCATACCCTTGTTTTGGACCCTGCAGTTTTCAGTCTCCCTATTTATATTCCCCAGTAATAAAATGCCACGCGGATGTTTCATAAAGTGTAATGTTGTTTATAAAGACCAACCAGATATAACTGACATTGCATCATCTTGACAAGGCCTCACCGCCCAAAGCTAAGAATAAGCCTGAGTCATTTAGCAGCTCTGTTTCTGTCGGACTCCCAGTTTTTTTGTGCTTTATTCCCTGTGGGTTTTCTCCCAGCCGCCCCCTGTGTTGTCTGCTTGACAGTCGTCTGTCAAGGAGCCCCCTTATCTTCGTTAGTTGCCATAGAAACTATCAGCAGCCATGGAAAAGTACAAGTGGGTGAAAAACGTCTGGGAAAAAAGGGACATTTATGGTGTTAGCGATGGTAGGCCACGCCACGCTGACAGACAGCTATAGCAACAAAAAACAGCAGAAAAAAATATATAATAAATATTTACAATAAAAAATAATTAAAGCAGAAGAGAATAGCAATATTTCTACAAAGATAAGAAGCTGAAAATTAAATAAAAATAGAATAAATATTTGCATCCATCCATCCATCCAACTTCTCCCGCTTATCCGTGGTCGGGTCGCGGAGGTAGCGGTTCCAGCAGAGAGCCCCAAACTTTCTTTTCCCTGGCCACATCAACCAGCTCTGACTGACTAAATATTTGCAATAAAAGATCATTAAAACAGAAAGTAATAGCCATATTTCTACAAACATAATACGCTGAAAATGCAATAAAAATCGAATAAATATTTTCAACAAAAGATCATTAAAACAGAAAAGAATAGCCATATTTCTACAGACATAATAAATAGAAAATTAAATAAAAAATTAAATAAATATTTGGAATAAAAAGATAAAATAAAATAGAATAAAAGTAAGACTTTTGGGATGCAACATTGTTCTCAAAGGTATTTAAAGTCAAACTACAACTAGATCCTGTGTTGGTGATACATCTGAACACTGTAAAATACTCCACAATAAACAACGTTTTATGGGAAATGGCAGCCCTTTATATCATATTTTAATTCATTGAAAGTCCTACCCCCTGACTAAGTCTATATGTCCCCCCTCTAGTTATTATTTTGTGTTTCATCTTTATTTTGTATTTATTTTTGGTTAATTAAATATATATATATATTTATTTATTTTTGCTCTTTATCATGTGAAATGTATCAGGATGTGTAAGCGATAGAATGCTGTGACCAATTTTCGGTATGCACAAGAGGTTTTTTCTTGTTTTTCCATTGTCTACAGCTTTTGTTAAATAAAGCTTGCTTTTTGTTATACTTTGTACCCCTTCTCCTCATTCTGCATGTGGGTCCTCCTGATAACTCCCAATCCTGACACTTATATATTGTGATCCTCAGATTAGGTTACTGATTACTTTTTTTTACATGTAACAAGTCGGATTACATTTTTAAAGCAACCCTCCCCGTCCCGATGTTACACGACAAATACAGCAGGTCTAGTCATGTGAATGGAAACTAAAGAGTTAAATGTTAGCACAAAGTGTAAACTTCCAGAGCAGGAGGGGGAAGGGGAAGGGATTTCTGCTGAAACGAAACTCAACCAGGAGTTCAGGACAAGCTTTCAAAGAGCACAGCTGCTTTTTAACCTGCTACTAT
>NW_011358803.1:0-3661 GCF_000735185.1 Notothenia coriiceps | reverse complement strand
TTTTATTGTGTTGCTCTGTTGGAGGAGGAGCCTGTGACCTAATATGTTCATCGTCATAACACTGTAGCTATGTACGCATGACTAATAAAAGCCTTGAACCTTGAACAATAACACATTATTAATCTATAGTAAATTAAAATACAGTTGCATAAGGAACACCATGGCTTTAAAGTCATGAAATAACTAAAGTAGAGACTGCAGTATTAAAGCATGGATTCTCAGTTTAATATTTAAATAAAAAGAATAAGCAGAAACAGAGTAAGACAGCATGCAGTTAATTTGCTCTAAGACAAGTCAAATGAATCCAGGAACTAAGTATAATTAACTTCATGATGAATCATCACAGGATTAATGCAACAACTGCACTGCGGTTCAGTGATGAAGCGGTAAGTCTTGTTCGAATCAATTAACTTGTAAAGAAGGGAACAGGAAATGAAGCGTGAGTTTGGAGAAGGCTGCACTTCTTTCCTCAGGTACGGAGCTGTGTGTCTGTTCTGTTAAACACCTGGAGGCTGTTCTCTGTTCCAAATCCATGTCAGTGAATCCACCGTGAACTACTAGGGTCCGTTCTGAGAGGACTAGTGGATTAAAGCCATTTGGGATAGCACAGCTTCAATTTCATCCTCCCAACAAAACGTTTCTGTCAATCCCCCGAGCCCATCCAAATCCCGTCTACTGACAAAATTGGAGAAGGTGTCCAGGGTGATAGGAAAAGCTCTATCTGAGTAAAATGTATCAATATATATTTATTTAAAAAGCTTGAGGGGCAAATTGAATCTTTCCGGTTTTCTATTCAAGAGAGGTTCAATTTAACTTCTCTCTCTATTGCCAAACAGGGCCGTATTAAATCGACTGTTTAATGGGATACAGCTGCAGGAGGAGGTTTAAAATACAAGGCTATAAACTAGGACTTCATTATTGTAACAAATGACAGAATATAATTATAGAAATTACCAAGCTGCAACCTTAATTTAATAGTTAATGCTAATGCTAGTGCTAATGGGGATCCTAAGAAAGGGAAAGAAAGAAAGGAATGTCTGAAAACCAAAGCCGATGCCAAAATGAACGTTATACTAATAGCCAGGAGAATGGCAACTGCATGAGTTGCACAGACACATCAGATTGTATAGAAGTCTATGAAAAAATGACCTTACTTTTCAATACATTTAACGCCAAAGCTAGTAGTTAGTTAAAAAACTCTTTCTGCAGGACCCTCTTTTGCAAATGATCTCCTGAGTTATAAACAACTGTTACTTCAAAATTAACAAAGCACTGAATTATTTTTCATTTTAGCTGACACTGTCAACAAAATAGACTTAGAGATAGTTTAATAAAACTTGATGGTCCAAACTCAGAACAGAGACAATTAGCTATCCGTTAGCCAAACCATTGCTAGACATACACGTTATATTGTTATTGGACAAGGTTCAGGGGAAACAGGTGGTTTTCAGTATCCTTTACTTTTTTATATGTAAAAAATGTTTTCCAAGCGCAGATGTTTGAGCACTACCTTAGGTCAAGAGATCTCAGCAGGGGGGATTCAAAATGGAGGAATACATTTTAAGACTGAGGCACACTGGGCTAAATAATCAGTCTGGAAATCAACAATAAACCCAACCAGACAGCATTCTGTGTGATTACGGGTAAGCATGGTGTGGTGAATAACAACTGTCTGCAGCTTTGAAACCGCGCATAATCACAGCAAACGGCTCCCTCCGGGGTGTAATGGCTTTTATATAATGGCTATTGACGCAGCTGCAGTTAATGAAACATTTTCTTAAAGTACTATAAACGTATAAATACAAATAAACCAAAGCAAATTGGATTATGTTTTTTTTAGCTCTCAGGTTAGCACATGAGTTGGAGCCTAATAGAGAATATAAGTGCAGCTATTCTCGCCTCTTTGCCAGCTCTTAGAGTCCTATTGTCAACCCGTAAATGTTGAGTACTTCAAAGTTTTATGATAGAAATGTATACTACGGGTCCTAAGCACATAGAAACTACCAGATGCTAACTTGCATATATAAATCAATTTGCACAATTTGCATAATTTGTGTTAATTAGCATGAATTAGCATTATAGCCTATGTGGACAATTGTTAAAAACATGGCTTGGCCGATTTGGGGTCCCTTTCTGACTTTCTAGGTATCAATAATGGCAATTATAACCATAAGATGCCAATATCTGTACTCTTGTTGTGCTGAATTTGATGAATTTTGCGTCGATTTCAAGATTTAGGGGACTCATTTGGATTGTACAGATTGCCTTTTTATTAGAAAATAAATTTCCACAGTAGAGATAACAATTTTGATCTTGTGCTCTTTATATCCAATGGTCACAACACTACTCATGGTTTTCAAAATCAGCCCATCGGGACTACAAATATGGCCACTTAATGGTTTACACAAAACAAAATGTATCCGTAAACTGCATGGATTCAACCTCCTCATAACCCCCCAAGTCAATCCAACATTTTCAAAATCGCCCAAGTCATTTTTTTTTACTATTTTTAAACATACATATGCTATAATGCCATTCATTTGAATTAACGCAATTTATGCTAATTGTGCAAATTGCCAAAGATATGCAAGTTAGTGAGTTCCTATGTGCTGGGGACCCGTACTATACATTTATATGATAAAACGTTGGTGGACTCAACATTCCCGTGTTCACTGTGATGGCAACTAGACTACCATCTGGTTTAAATCATATCAAATGTGTATTGAAGAGTCTGTATCTCTCAATGAATTTGGAAGCCCTGCAGCTGCCGTCTGAATATCCACACCCTGCCGTACGGTGCTGTTAGAGATCATTCATGTTGAGTGATGATGACTGAAATGATTGGAACACATCTTCCATATGTCACCAGTTAGCGTAACCGGCTAACGACCAGTTCAGTCATTGGATAACGGGCGCGGGACGTTACGAGAAGCGATGCGTATCATTGGGTGGGCCAACCCCATTAAGCACAGGTCATCCAGATGACTGATTACGCAGGAGGAAGCACGCTCTGGCCAATCAGCCTTTTAAATGAGTATTATGCAAATGAAGCATCATGAATGCAGGAAAACAACCGTATGTAAATGACACCTGAGGTGATACTCGGTACAGCTGAGCCAAAGTGTATGTCTGTAGGTATAACAGTAGAAAGGAAATGTAAATAATTGGTTTTGTGTTTAATTCCCAAATGTCAGGGATTATTGTTGATCACACAATATGCACCACAGGCAGGGAGAATGGGCTGAATACATTCAACAGAAGAATGGTTGATTATTTAGACTTCAAAAATATGGCACATCCTCAAATAAGCTAGCTTTTTGGCAGAGATTTCCATGAGACATTTTTAACCATTCTCGTATCTTCACAATAAAGGTTAAAGAGGCCATATCATGCTTTTTGTGATTCTTTCTTTACTGTTAGCCCCATGCAAAGGCTAGAGACACTACATACTGATATACACCTGAACACCAGCAGGAGAGGACTCTTTAAAGTAGAGACACTACATACTGATATACACCTGAACACCAGCAGGAGAGGACTCTTTAAAGTAGAGACACTACATACTGATATACACCTGAACATCAGCAGGAGAGGACTCTTTAACTAGATAATACACGTAGAACACAGACAGGAAGTAGAACTACTTTAAAGTAGAAGACAC
>NW_011358802.1:431443-438582 GCF_000735185.1 Notothenia coriiceps | reverse complement strand
TTGGGAACCGGTACTTGGACTCGCAAAAAAACTAGCACTTACGTATATTCTCCTTTGTGTTCTAAACCATCTAAAACCGTCCATAGATCGAAAGAATCGGTGCTGAGAAAAGACGAAAAACATCGTGTCGGCTTCTGATATGGCGGCCATTACTGAACTCACGAAGTCTCGCAAAAATATCGCAACTGCTCGCGAGATCTGTGTGACGTCAAGGGAAGCTAGCGATGTGATTGGCTTAGAGTGGACAGCGTGGTAGGTGTGTAACAGTGCAATGTGTATAGTCTGCTCTACACTCTACCTTTCAGCAAGGTTTTAGGGATTTAGGCTCAGTCAACTCAGGGACTGTTTGGTTACTTTAGTTTGGTAAATTAAATAAATGTTTGAACTGTGTAGTAGTTCACTGTAGTTGCTGTCATAAGTCATTTGTAGACTAAGTGGCAAAAAGTGTTTTTTTTACATTTGTACTTTGTAGAGAAATGTAGACAGAAGTTGGAAAGGAGCACAATAAGAGTTTGAATTTGAGTTGATTATGAGTTTATTTTCATTTGATAATTAGCTCACAATAAGTTCACNGACGTCGTCAATATAAATGCAGGAGTTCAGCACCTGAGTGGCCTGGTAGACTACACGGCTGGAGCGGGGTACGTGGTTTCAGGAGATGTGGCCTCTAAGATCTACCAGGCCACTCAGGTGCTGAACTCCTGCATTTATATTGACGACGTCTTCATGGGGATTTGTGCCAAAGCCATGGGGGTCTCCCCTCAGGAGCATGTGTACTTTTCAGGTGAGGGCAAGGCTCCATATCACCCCTGCATCTATGACCACATGATCACATCACACGGTCATGCCACAGACGTTCGGTCACTGTGGCAGGCCGCTACAGACCCTGCAGTGTACGGCAAGTCCAGAGGATTTATGGGTAATCTGTACTGCACAGCGGTGAGGGCGATGATGCTGTGTCGGCCATATTATCAGAACTCTTACTCCTGTATGGCTGCTTTTACATGATCCTCAGGTAACGCAAGGACTGCTTAATGCTAAATGTTTGCAGACAAACAAATGACGGAACTTTACTCAAACAGTCTGCCATGCTATTTTTCTTTAATGTGATATTTAAGTGTTTACTTGGCCATATGGTAATAAAGATAAAAGCTCTGATAAGCAAACACATGCTCTTAGCTGTTCTTCATTTATCAACAGGATTGCTTTTCAAAGTGAGAAGATACTGGTAAAACACCGGTTCTTTTACATGAGGGCTTTGTCTTACTTCTGAAGCCATTTTGGTTAGATTCTGGAGAGTCTGTCAAAACTAGTTAATATAATGAATCTGAGGCAATTTGTGCTCTGCAGACATGTCCCATTAACTGCTAAATTCAGCCTTTTTAGATAAATAATCGGAATATTTCTAGATCGCAAATCCTGAAGAACAACTTTTCAAATAAGGCTTATTAAAATATTCAAGAATAATAACCATTTTGTTCTTTGTAGTTCAATTAAACCTGATACAATTAGCAGATTAAGCGCTGAGTCAATTGAAAGAGAATGGACACTTTTTAAAAACGGGTTTAAGTAAGCAAAGACGGTAAAAAACAAATCATTTTGTTTCTGTTTTATTTCCTTGTAAAATGAATATCTTTGGGTTTTGAACAAAACAAGACAATTGAATATGTCCCCATGGACATTTCATAGACCCAAATATTTATTTGTTGTAGTCAATTTGCCTTTAAAAAAAAACAGAACAACCTATTGCCAGACAAGTAAGTCATCAATATTTGAAATGGTCACTTGATGATGATAATCATCACTGCTAATGCTCATCGCTTGTCATTGCAGCACTGATTATGCAACGTAAACAGGAACAATTTAGAAAGAAAAGTTGCTTAAAAACACATTCATGTATTTCTGTATGAGGCGAAAAAGGTAATTTCCCTGATATTTTCTTTATCATTTATCCACAGTCAGAAACTCTTTGAACTTTTGAACTTGGTATGTTGCACTAGTAGCTTAGCTGGAAGTGACTCACTGTAGACGGGCTGACAGAGCTCAACAGACGTTTCCTGTTGGGACACAGCTCAGCAAGAAAGTTAAATCCGGCCAGGCTGAGCTAAACGATGCCAGATGGGGGAATTACCCTACCACGGTACAGACAGAACTCATGGTACAGTACAGTAGGTTGCAGGGTATTTCATATTGTGCTGTTCCACTGCACCTCTTTATGATACATCATAAGGGAGCTTGAGACTTTTAATCTTCTACATTTTAGGTTTTAAAGTGCAGTGGTGTCGGGATTAATCAGAAAGAAAGCAAGAGGATTACAGGGAGAGCTTAGCAAAAATATTTGAATGCTCTTATATTTGCTTTAAATGTGTGAGTTGTCTTTCACTTCCTTAGGCTTCTATAAATCATATAAAGCAGCAACAATGGGTCACAAGTAGATATTGATTTGTTTCGAGGGTGTAGAACCTTTGGGTCAACAATAGTATAAAATGGCAACTTTGTTAGTAAATAGTTGCTTTTTTACACATTCAGCTATTATAAAGTGACATTATCAATCATTTGCATTTCTGGCAACCTGGCTCATTTCATATAAGTTATATCTCACACAGTCTCTGCCCTCTACTGGACTCGGTACTACTCTCTACCATGCTATGCGAGCATTCACATACTGAGTTGCATAAACCTAGCCGGGCAATTGGGGCGAGCCTACCTGAATGCGCGCACAGGCCCACAGTATATGAGGCGGCTACGCCTCCCGACTGTCATCCTTTATCTCTTCAGCGAGCAGCAAACAACCGAAAAGCTAAACGTGAGAAGAGGAAAGAATAAGAAAAGTAATGTATTCACCACTCCTTGAGCCCCGGCCTCAAGCCAGGAGAATTCAGGCCCATTCTGGATCTTCGCAGCCTGAATCAGCACATTGCCTGCAAAAAGTTATATATTTTAACTATAAGACAGTAACAGTGGCTTGTGCAGCCGGGGGATTGGTTCACAACCATCGACCTGAAGGACGCTTACTTTCATGTCGAAATTGCTCCAAAGCACAGAAAGTATTCGCGTTTCGCCTTCCAGGGGGTAGCCTACGAGTTCAACAGACTACCGTTCGGCTACTCCCTATCCCCACGAACGTTCAGCAAATGTGTGGCCACAGCGCTTCAGCTGCTTCGCGACCATGGCATGAGGGTTTTCTTTTATCTAGACCAGGGGTTCCCAACCCCCGCAAAATAGCTGTGAGTGTATCGTAATATTTGCAGAATTATAAATATAAAAAAATATTTTATCATAATGTTTTTTTCAAAAAGTGTTTAATTTTTGCACCTATACCAGTCATATTATTTCATCCAGTAGCCTAGTTAAACTTTCACCAGAAAACAGTTGAAAATGGCTTTTATGATGTTTATGAGATTCTGCGGGTCAGCCTCTCGTGCACACGAGAAAGTTACCGGTGCGCCAAGTAGGAAGAGGAGCACACAGGAGGCAACCGTTTCATTGCAGACCGTTATATTTATGTGGGGAAATGGCAGTGCATACATTATTTGAGATATATTTCAAACTCGGACTTCATTTTAAGGACATCTCGTCCAGGGGTGTAGAGTTATTGTTTAAGCACCGGATTGGCAGAACAGGAGAGTCTGTAAACCAGTCTGCCTTGATCTATGAATTCATGTCCGGGACCTCACAGTATCTGCTGCTCACAGCTGTTTTATAGAAGGAAAACCTCCATCACTTCATGAAATGGCTGCAGCATCAGGAGGCAGCGGGACGTGTAACTCCGCCTTTGAGAAGTGCAGCATTTGCGCACCGAGAGCTGTGCCTTTTTACGCACCGCCTTCACTGTATTTACCTTCTTCAGAACAGCTTAAGAGTGACTGCAGTCTGCTAAGTGTTAACTACACACACCTCTACACATATCAAACTGCCCGATTATTGCCCCTATTACTCGTTTTATGAAGGAGATGTCCGGTCACCAAGGCGCATGATGTGTGTACACCGGAACGAACGACACTATCATAATATATTCTAAAAACAAATGCCAGTGTCACACACACACACATGCGCGCACGCACGCATGCATGCACACACACACACACACACACACACACACACACACACACACACACACACACACACACACACACACACACACACACAGACTGCGACACAGACTGCGACAGGGGGCAACGTTGAAGGTTTTGACCATCATGCAGACTCTGGGTCTCATGGCGGCTGCTCACTTCGTGGTACCACTGGGGTTACAGCATACACTGTATCTTGTCAGGCGTTTCTTGGACAGAGCTTTACCAGCCACACCATCCCCGAAGCACACAAACAGCTGTTCAGTGCGCCTAATTGAAGCTGTGCGCTCTACATAACATGCCAGCGCACGCTGGGAGAGGAGGTGCAATTTAGCCTCCCTGGCCCCAATATGGGGTGGAAGACTAAAGCCGTCTAACTGTATAGCCCTCAACCTGAACGAACTCCTTGGGTTCTTGGGAACAAAGGAGGGGTTCGGTCTGAGTGTCGGTCTGAGTGTCGCTCCGCTACGGTCACCCCGGGCCAAAAGGCAACTCGGGTGCATCGACAGAGCGGTCAGCTCGGACACTCTCTTGGCCGAAGTCTAGGCAAGCAGCAAAGCCGTTTTCAATGATAGTGCCTTCATTACATTACATTACATTGCATTTAGCTGACGCTTTTATCCAAAGCGACTTACAATAAGTGCATTCGACCGGGAAGATACAACCTTGAAGAAAACAGAATCATATAAGTACATCAGGTTTCATAGAGCCAAACATTTCAAGTGCTACTCAACTGGCTTTAGAAAAGCCAGCCCTTTATTAGTATATAAGTGGGGAGGAGAGCTCCAGAGGCTCAAATGGTTATTTGACCAGAGCCTCGAGCACCAACGGGAGGTCCCATTGCGCGGAGGAGGCATGCACCACTGGGCGCAGCCTCCTGACCCCCTGCAAAAACCGCATCATAAGCGGTTGACTACAGGCTGACCTGTCGCCAAATCCCTCATGGCAGGACGAAATGGCTGCTGCATACACTTTAATTGGGGAATGAGAAAGCCCCCTGACTACGAGTATCTGTAAGTAAGTACGACAGAATAGAGCCCAGCGTGCACGATAGAGGCTCTAGACTCCTTTCTTCACACCACCGCTGGAATCCCAACCACTTTGGCCTGTAACAGGCTGTGGTGGATCCTGCTCTTGCTGCCTGGATAGTCTGAATGACTTTGTCAGACAGTCCACCCCGTCTGAGCCTGTCCCTCTCAGGAGCCAAGCCTGGAGAGGTTGGCCCAGAGTGGGTAACGCCCCAATTGCACCTGCTTCCTGAGACAACGCCCCCCAGACCTGAGGAACCGTCCAGGGCTGGCCCACCATCATCTGTGTCACCTCCGCGTACCACGACGCCAAGCGGCGACCTGGGGCCACTAGGATGACTGACAGACGTTCTCGTCTCACCCTCTCCGGGAGGGGGAGAATGAGACGCAGCGGTGGAAAGGCATAGAGCAGCTTTCTTGGCCATGGCTCGTGTGCAAACGCGTCCACCCCCAAGGGCGGATTGTCCTCCGCTCTCCCGAACTGAGCCCAGATCAGCTTCACCACCTCCGGGTGAAGCATCCACTCGTCTGGCAAGGGCCCGCCTCTTGACATGAGGCCGGCCCCCCTGTTCTCCCGCCCCGGGAAGTGGAGGGCCCTCAGAGACAACACATTATCTGAAGCCCACAACCACAGGTTCTCTGCTGTGGTCAACAAGGCGGCGGAGCGGACTCCACCCTGCCTGTTGATGTACGCCACTGTGGTGCGGTTGTCGCTCCTCACCAGCACATGTTTGCCTTGTATTAAGGGTTTGAAGTGCTGTAGGGCCAACACTACTGCCTGCAGCTCTAGAAAGTTGCTGTGCCGAGCCTCTGTCAGAGGCCTGCCACCACCTATAGCTCTCTCTAGGCAGGTTCCCCCCCATCCTGTCACGGATGCGTCTGTGAACACTGTGATGTAGGAGGTAACTCGCCCGAAAGGAGTTCCCCTCCGCAGATGCTCTGGGGACCCCCAGTATCGGAGGTTGCCCTCCACCGAGGGGGGGATGATCACCAGACGTCGTTTGTGCCTCTTGGGATCTAAGAAGGCCGATAAACCAACTCTGCAGGCGACGCATGTTATGTTTTTCCCCATGCTCCTTCAGGACTCGGGAACATGGTGCGCGGTAAACTCCATACAGAGCCTTCCTCACTATTTTCTATGCACACTCTACACAAGGTAAGCGTGTGTGAGTGTGCTCTATCCAAGCTGCGGTCCCGACTTCTCCACGGTCACAACCGGATGAGAGGAAGTTGGGGTGCGGTGGCTGTTAACCAAAGGCCGGTCAGGGGCAGTGTGATGGGTCGGTGTTGTTGGATGACAGGGCGTTTATCCATCAGGGCTCCAGCCACTATACCCATAGAGTCCAGTAGAGGGCTCCGCCTGTGCTTATATAACTAGGGTTGCAATACGCAACCCCCCGTTTTATAATCATTCTCTTTCATTACATTACATGTTACTTGTTAGACGCTTTTATCCAAAGCAACTTACATACTCAATACTGTGGACAATCCCCACAGGAGCAATTTGGGGTGAAGTGTCTCAGGGACACAACAACATGCTGACTGCAGTGGGGTTTGAACCTGTGACCATCTGATCCCCATACTAAGGCTCTATCCACTGTGCTCCCTCTTTCAGCTGTTTTTGTTGCTACCAAATCCTGACCCGAAGGAAGTGTCTGACTTTCTGGAAGCTGAAAGTTTCACTGTGTTGGTTTTTAGACTTTTTCCACTGAAAACAGCACCCGGCCAAAACCACCACCTCCCTCTGCTCTGTTTCCTCATAGTTTAGTCCTCTGACTACGCTATGCCTAGTGCTGCGTACCTGGACTCACATTCAGGTTCAGGTCCGGACTCAAGTCCAGAGGTTCAGGTTCAGGTCCGGACTTATAAGTCCGGACCTGAACCCATGGCCATACTTGTCAACCCTCCCGATTTTCGCGGGAGACTCCCGATTTCATTGCCCTCTCCCGGGGTCATATTTCTCCCGATTTCTGACAAAATCAGATTTACACACGACTGTTTCCACTCTGACTTTAAGACAGTTACACCATTGTTTGGT
>NW_011358802.1:429379-431421 GCF_000735185.1 Notothenia coriiceps | reverse complement strand
TTGCCCTCTCCCGGTTTCCTCCCGGGGTCATCTTTCTCCCGATTTCTGACAAAATCAGATTTACACACGACTGTTTCCACTCTGACTTTAAGACAGTTACACCATTGTTTGGTTTCCATGGTAACACGTCTCTTTAGTAGCGCGCGCAACTCAAAGTCTGAGAGGGTGAGGCAGATATTCACAGAAAACAGAACAAGAATCGACAACTGCTCACTCCTTTCCTGTACTCCTTTCCTGTAAAATACAGATCCAGCCCACACATATGCTCCATCAAGGACGGTGCTACAGGCCGCAAGTCAGTGCACTTACAACTATAATAAGCATGTTAATGTTAATCTAACAGCTCCGGCGATCCACTAGCACCCCCCCCCCCAATTTTGCATTTTGAAATGCTCCCGATTTCTGAGGTCTAAAGGTTGGCAAGTATGCCCATGGCTTGTGTCAAGTTGTGTGAGTAACTAAAGTGAACTTATTGTGAGCTAATTATCAATTGAAAATAAACTCATAATCAACTCAAATTCAAACTCGTCAGGTTTATTGTGCTCCCTTCCAACTTGTGTCTACATTTCTCTACAAAGTACAAATGTAAAAAAAAAACTTTTTGCCAGTTAGTCTACAAATGACTTATGACAGCAACTACAGTGAACTACTACAAAGTTCAAACATTTATTTCATTTACCAAACTAAAGTAACCAAACAGTCCCTGAGCTGACTGAGCCTAAATCCCTAAAACTTTGCTGAAAGGTAGAGTTGACTTTACGCATTACACTGTTACACACCTACTATACATTATAAAACGGACAAGTCAAATCAAGCAATCTGATTCTTAGCCGTGATATACTGAGCGCATACCACGGGTAGAATTGTAAGTTACTTTTCACAACAAGTCAGTATCCCTCCGTGCCTGAGACAAACAGTATACAGTTGGGCAAACTGGAACAAGAAAGCAGCGGAGAAGTAACGGGAAGAAACTCTCCTTTTTACGCAGCGGTCCAGAGATAGACACCAAACGGCAAAACATATTCAGTGTGCAGTGCCTTGGCATTAGGGCGAGGGGTGGAGGGGGTATCAGATACTTTTCCGAAGGGTTTGACCATAGCATGGATTTGCTAGAGCGTGTTTAAAGCAAGGCGAACGAGTTTAAAATCTGTAATCAAAAGAGTCCGCGAAAAAGCCGACTAGTGGCGGGTGGCCGGTCGGGGGTGGGTGGGTTGTGGGTGGTGGGGGTGTCGCGGTGATCCGAGAGTCAGCAGTGTGGGGACTAAAGTGAGATGCTAACAGCACTCGCTTAGTGGCCCTCTTTCCAGCCATGCTGTTGGTGACCATCTGAGGACTTCAGAGCTATCTTTGCCCACCTCACCCTCATACATAACTGTCTGATTGGACGTCGCGGCACAAAATTAAGTGCCTCAGCTATCTAAAGTATCTTCCGCGCCTCCAGCTAAGTTCTACTTGCGCTTACTAGTAGCTAGCTCCTCCGCCTCACTCACAATCGCTACCCAGTATATTGTAGCAGCTCCACAGACTGCAATAGACTTTAAAATATCTAATCTGAAATACTATCACATAAATTCACACTTACAACGAGCAGACATCATGCAGATACATATAATTGATGATAAAACTATTAGTTTTCTTTATTTTTTTCCGTTACATTGGAGTATGACAGGTGCAGTCTCTCCTCCGCCTGCCTCCCCTACCGCACGTCGCTGGTTAAAATGCCGTTAAACAGATTTAACGCTAATGAACATTTGTCAATAATAAAGTAATTACCAACGCCCTGTCGTAACACGCGAAATTTGACAGCATTGTCCTAATTATTGCCCTATCGTTATAGTTCTGTAAGGCTGATATTGGTGAGTATAGTGATCAATAAATTAGCGGAAGAAAAAACCTGTGGTTATATGTCAAACGGTTGAAAAAACTCCATTATATTAATTATTTTTTAAAAATATCAGAAGAAAAGTGGTAACTGCTGTTTTCCTCTTTTTCTCGGATGATGATAAAATTGATCATGTCACAATAAATTTCATAGCTGTATT
>NW_011358802.1:413177-429334 GCF_000735185.1 Notothenia coriiceps | reverse complement strand
TCACCTACAAAGTTTTATTTTATCAGGGAGGCAACGGAAGACGTGCTTTGTATCGACTACCACGATACGTTGTTGTGATTGTCGACGGCTCTATAATTCTGGACTCTCGCAACTAGGTAATAACCCGATAAATAAATGTAGTAAACATACAACGTGGGTGACTTTTTGACAGGTCGTAGTCATCGTACCGAATGCACCCAATGAACATATCCCAACTCAACAAGATCCGGACAACGAAACCTGCACCGCTCTTATAACGGTGGTGAAATAGGCCAGGGCCTAAGCAAAAGAAGGTCATCGAGACCTCTCTCATGAAAGACGTGGACCCCGGCAACGCTCAAATAAAACTATTTAAATTAGAGTTTGTATTTTTCTTTCATATTGCCACACTTGGTAACCATTTTACAAAAGCAATAGCTCACTTCAGGCCGTGATATATGCTCATTATATCACAGCACAGCTTCGCGTCGGGCCGAACCAGGCCCCTTAGCTGTGATATAATGAGCATATACCACGGTCTGTCGTGAGCTATTGCTTAAGTATACACTGTAGTGACTGTACAGTCAGTGTACTGTACTGTTTGTACACCATGTCTTTTCTACAACTCTACATGTGTACATTATACAGTACATACTACATACATAGTGATGTACATCCAAAAATACAATTTTGATACAAATGTCATACATAGTTAACTTAAGCATCTATCATCTATGTCACGCTGTCCACTACCTCTAAGCCAATCACATCGCTAGCTTCCCTTGACGTCACACAGATCTCGCGAGCAGTTGCGATATTTTTGCGAGACTTCGTGAGTTCAGTAATGGCCGCCATATCAGAAACCGACGCAATGTTTTTCGTCTTTTCTCAGCGCAAATTTCTCGATCTATGGAAGGTTTTAGATGGTTTAAAACAAAAAGGAGAATATATACGTAAGTGCTAGTTTTTTTGCGAGTCCAAGTACCGGTTCCCGACCATCCGGTTTTAACCGGACTTGAACCGAAACTTTTTACAAGCCCAGTACCGGTTCGGCGTACCGGTACGCATCACTAGCTATGCCCTCATCTTCCTCTATAATTATTTTCTCTCACCACTGCCGATTGGGTGCATCCTGTTTCATTGGGTTTCTTTGAAACATCAAACAGGCTGAATCACCAGGAGTGTGGAGGTCTTCTGGCATCATGACCTTAAAAGGAACTTTTTTACTGCTTTTTTATGGGTCCACAGATGGAAAGCATTCACTACTGGAAACTTGGTATTCCCCACATGACATGGCAAAGTTGTTTATTTTAATTTGTTTTCATTCGTTTTTTACACATCCTTTCAGACATTAACCCATTAGTACTTACTTAAATAACAAAATAGTTAAGTGTCCTCCAAAATATCAAATGTGACCTATCCAAAGATTGAGCCAGTCATGATTCATGACTTGGATAAAATGTGATGCAGGGTTGTTTTGGCATGTGTTTGGCATAGAGTACCATTTGAAGAGATGACTGCAGGAGTTACAGCTCATAAAAGGCTGTCTTCAGTGGCTGAAAGGTGAAAACTCACTGCAACGGCCCAAACCACTTCCGTTATAAAGGTGGACAACTGTCACTGTTGGCACAGTTAGTCTGTTTCATAACTGTAAGCGTTTTGTCACGATATTTGAAATGAGGTATCTACGTTAGCTAGGTAGCTCACATCTGATCTGCACGACCAAAACTTGTCCGTTTCTCCACTCTACTTCTATATGGAAAAAAGCTCAGTGCATTCCTTTATTAGATTCGGTGCCATAAACGAGCCACACATTTGAAGTAAATATATATATGTATGTATGTGTTAAAAAGGATGTCATGATACACTAACTGTTACAGAGGAAATAAAATGTGCAGAGGAAACACGTTTAAATAAACATGTTTTCTATTTTTATTTTTATAATCTTAACAAGGTGTTATGTTTCCCATATCAATACATGTTGCCAGTTGCCACTAGACAAAACATAATATTTAATTAAATCAAAGTATTCATGATTGAACAGAGAGATTATCCTAAGAAGTGGCCTTATCTAGACTGTACACACCCTTTGACTAACAGATAAAGTAGTTTTGTGTCAGTGTTGCCATGACCCTGTACTGTTACTATGATGTTCACCGTACATGTCCATGTAATGTTATCCACGCCCCCCTGTACGGAACCGTCTCTATTTATAGGAGTCTCACTGAGTCAGCAAACAGGACATGGAAAGCGAATTCCTCAGAAAGAGCTGAGGAAGGAAGGAATGTCAGCTTCCTTTCTGTGTCTCTGGGCTTTAAGTCAATTGCCTAAGATGATCCTAACTTTGGTTGTGTCTTTATGTGTGCCTGCCCCCTCCATGAAAATGTCTCTCGGGTATTCAATGTAAAATCATCACATTTCTCTTATCAAAACCTATTTCTCTCATTCACTGCCAAATCTGTTAAATCCATTTCACGGTTCCTGGACAAAAATAGATCAGAGTCTATCACAATGCATTGAATGGAAACCACAAATGCTGCACTAATGCCGTCAAATTAACAATTGCAGCATTAGGCTACGCTCTGTATGCAGCTTGTTGCTTTTATTTTTCCACAGCAAAATATTTTATATCAATGATGCAGACAATCTAACCAAGAACATTGTTTTATTTTCCTGTTTTTTTTTCTGAAAATGTAAAATACATAACTCAGCTTGCCGGTATTTTTGAAGACATGTTTACAAACAATGACTCTAAAATAGGATTTTTATGGATAGTCATTTTCCGCTTGCATCCTGCTCTTATTCATAGCAACAGGTTTCCTGAAACAGTTTTAATAAATCAATTCTTATAACTTAAAATGGCGGCAATCCAGCCATTAGAAATGTTAAATGATGCACCAAGCGCACCTCTTATGGGACACAGAGCCTGAGGAAGGAAGCCTGGGTTAACAGAGACAGATGATAACCATCTTTATGGTACCCATTCTCTCTGATTAAGGTCAAGTCAAAGAAACCCTTAGGGCCCCTTAAGTGAAGGTTTTCTGTGGTTCTGGTCATTCAAAAAGGATCCTGTTCCTCCGTGTGTTTTTTCAAGGTTACTTATAAGTGGGATGTGGAAACATCTAGGGTATAACAATTAAAATGAACTTTTCAGTGAAGTACGAGACTTTTGAAGATTTGTGTTTTGTTCAGTGAATTGCTGCTGTGCCATTTTACTTCACATCTTGTTTGCAAACCTTCAGAATAATCCTGTTGTTTTATCAGTATAGTGAGATGACAGTGAGGTGAAGTACTGCATGTGAGCACAGCACTGATTTCTGTCCATACCTGCGTCTGTTGGATAGACTCTCCGCCGTCTCACTGGTCACAACAACGTGGGTGGAGCCTCCTTGGCTTTCCTCGTGCATCACCTCAATCTGTGGCACAGAAACACACACATTCAGGTAAATGAGTTATTAGGGCAGCTTGTAAAACGCCTTAAATGCAAATAATGTCTTTTCTTTTCAGCTTGGTCCCAATAGAGCTCTACAATGGCCCAGTCACTAACTAGAGCCAGTAAAAACCAGGTGTTTGCATTCAGGTGGTCATCAAGTCCTTAGTGAATATTAGGCTAATGGTAAATCCAGAGATTACCTTTTCTTCTGTCAGCAGCCGTTAATACAAAAGCTGGTGTTGTGATTTACCCTACAGTTTGCACAGAACTGCTGTATATAAACTATGATGTACAGTAGATGAGACAATTTGGTCATAGTGTTATCTTGGCATTTTGAGCAACATTTTTTGTGGTTACTATGGAAAACAAAGACATCTAGTTGTGTTCTCTGTGAGGCTGGATGGAGGTTGCAGTGACTAGCGCCGATTCAATTCCCCGAACAGACCAAGTATGTATAGCAAGTACCAATAGAGGTATCAATAATTGTGAGACCACACCTTGCCCCAGTGTCACAGTCAGTTCCTCTTTTTCTAATTCATGATGATTAGAGCTTAAAAAATCTTTAAACTGACTTGTTAATCAGGCTTTAATGTTGGTGAGATTTCAGATTAGCACTGCAGGAGGGTACCTTGATGCCTCCTTTGGCTTTGCGTATGTTCTTCTTCTTGGGGTCAGCTTCGACTGGCGGCTTGCCACTGTTGGTGTTATCAGACGCTCTGCGAGCCAGTGCTGTAAAAAGTTCAGAGAACCAAGCATAAGTGTCAATCATATCACAGACATAAGCATTCAAACAGTTTGAGTTACCATGGATTCATCTTCTGAAGGACAATTTAGCAAGTTAAAACAACATGCAACTCACGCTGCTGGACCCCTGTGGTCCTTGGGGGGGTCTTCAGAGGCGGCCGTTTGGGAGAGGACTCGGGCCGTGGGGCGACGGGCTGGACGGGCCGTGTCTGTTTGGCCGACAGCCTCTTCAGACTGACGTGCCGCTTCTGGAACATCTCCTGCACGTCCTCCAGGCGCTTCAAGGCCTTCAGGACGTTGGCCTGCAAAACGCTCAACATCAACTCTCCTCATCATTATTTAAACACAACATCCAGTCAGCTTGTCAACTAATGGAATCGTGTTCCATACCTTGATATCCTCAGACAGGACGACCTCATACTGATTGTGAAGGTTCCTCAGTTCAGTCAGTTCAGTGTTTTCCGCAGACTCCAGAAAGCGTTCTATGTCCGTCAGTGCTGACTCCGCCCCTTCCTGTGACTGACACCTATCAACAGCCTGGGAGGCCAGCAGGTAGATGCCAGACTCACACCACTGGTTAACCTGGACACAAGATACATTCAAACAGGGGGAAAAGTCAATTTAGCGAACAACATACCATACATTGTAATTCCTCAGTGTAAATCCTGGGTTAAGATGCCACTGGGGTCAATAGGGAACATACACAGTTTTCTCTAGCTCTTCACCACCTTAATTAAATTAGGGGTTGAGGTTTTAGCCTAGTTAACGTATTATAAAGGACAGAAAAAAACTCAACATAATACCCTAAAATAAAATAAAAACTAAACGTATGATAAAAGCCAGAATTTGAGTAGGGGTTCAGACATTGTATTAAACATCATAACAAAATATTACAAAATATATATTTATAAGATATAAACAAAGTCAGAAACCTGTTGCCCAAGGCTGATCCAAAGTCAGTCTTTGAATTTTATGGACTTTTTTTGTCTACAATGCAATGAGAGATAATCCAAGTGCTGGGAAACTTGTGTTTCTGGGTGTGACATCTGTTCATGATATCATGTTCTCACCTTATCAATGCCTATGTGTATCTGCAGGGATTTGGACAGGACATCTGTCTTTTTATTGGAATCGTTGCTGAAGTCGTCAGAGACCCGCCGGAGCTCCACGCATTTGGGTCGGATAGAGTCCACAGCGTAGTGGTCGCTCTGGATCAGCTGGTCTCCGTGCAGTGCGTGGAGCTGGGCCTTCTCTAGTGTGGGCTGAAACAAACATATTTCAGAATTTATCATAGTCAGCAGAAGACAAAAGAGCTGTCATGACTAAGATTGAGGTAAGAAATACATACTTTTAAAAGTAATAAGTGTCATCGTTTCTCACTTTTGTTGTATGATGCTGAAGTACCAAAACGATTGTTTATAACCTATCCTAAATATTTTTTTCTGGAAGAGGTGTGTGATGAAATATTGCTATGGCTATGGCTCAGAAAAAATAGAGGGTTCGTCAACCTATCAGATTGTTAGTGGTTCTATACCTATTCAGTAAATATGTTGATGACCTTGAGCAAGATACTGAACCCTAAATTGGCATGGCCAAGTGTGTGTGTGTTTGTGTGTGAGTGTGAGTGTGGGAGTGTGCGAGTGTGCGAGCGAGTGCGTGCGTGCGTGTCGACTGACCAGAGCCTTCTCCTCTAGCGTCTTCAGTTCTTTGAGCAGATATTCAACTCTGGCCACGCAATCCCCAATATCTGATAGGCCGGTTAGACTGTCCATCAAACTGTCTAGAGACACTTTAACCTGGAAAATCAAAGAGGGGACAGAAACAGAGACAGGGAAAATAATTGTGAAAATAATTACGTTACTCACAATATTTATTTTTGCAATATCAAGACTAATCATCAATTGATATCCAATGTTCTAAAGACATTTTACAGCAAGACAACACAGAACTCTTCAGAACTTGAGGTCTCTGGCAAGTAATGAAACTGAGTCAATGTATTTACTATGTCCAAACTAGACCCGGCAGTACAGCGCTTTTTCTGAAGTATGGTTTTCAAAATATGACTGTACAGCTGAATTATTTTGAAGCTGTAGGAAGAGTTGAAACCGGCAAGATCCAAAGATTTCAAGCCAAAGGCAGCCAGGCGGAGAGGCAGCAGATCTACAGATATACCTCTCTGAAGTCCTGTTCAAAGTGGCGGAGCTGCAGGCACTGCTCCAGTTTCAGATGGTGTTTACACCAGAACTGTTCAAAGGCGTTCTCCGTCTCATCCAGCTGGGCTAGGAGTCTGAAACATCCAACAGGACCATGATTAGAAACACATTGAGAGGTATTCAATTATTATAGTACTGCATTACCATGATAAAGACTGATATGCATTTTTAAAGGTGGGAAAAAGCGTTGTCACCTTTCCACAGTGGTTTGGTTCTCCACCTCGTCTGGGTTCAGTTGGTGGTTCTCTGACTTGGCCGCCTGCTCCTTGATACACCCTAACAAGGTGGTGCCCTGCTTCAAAGCTAACTTCAGTTCATCCTGATTTAAAAACGTAGAAACAAAATAAACAACATTAAAATCATCTGTTAAATAGCAGGAATTGGAAAACATTCTGGTGCAAATTCAGACAGACATACAATAATTGCATTATATTACATTGCATTTAGCTGACGCTTTTATCCAAAGCGACTTACAATAAGTACATTCGACCAGGAAGATACAACCTTGAAGAAAACAGAATCATATACTGTAAGTACATCAGGTTTCATAGAGCCAAACATTTCAAGTGCTACTCAACTGGCTTTAGATAAGCCAGCCCTTTATTAATATATAAGTGCTCTGTTTGCAGTTCTTTGTTANCCCCCCAAGGCCAAACTGTCTCCGCTGCTCATTTCTGACTCGTTTGGCTCTAATATCCCTGAACTGGTTCCTGCATTGGTTTCTCTTCCCAGGCTAATCTCATCCTGCCATATTCATGTTATTCCTGCACCTCAAGGACATCAGGCATCTTTTGGACAAGGTTTTTTATGTTGAATCCACTCTGACAGACTTTTCTGTCCTGCAGATTTTTAAGAGATTTGCAAGAAAGAAAATACTTGATCCGTTATTTATACAGATGCACCTGTGTTGATTATATTTTACGAAAATCTTAAATGTCCTCGACACTGTTGATACCTAGAGAGTGAGGAAACTACAAGAAACAAGTGTTATTCGGTAAACTCAACTCAAGAAACAGCTTTTCAACTCGGTTTAAGAAGTGATAGTATTTGTCAAACTTAAATCTTCAACCAAACATCGATCTGTCAAAATGCTAGTTTTAAGTTTATCTCTGTCCTGTTGTCTCACTATGTGTCATATCTGTTTCTACTTCCTGTGTTTTCCCACCTGTTTTGATTGTCTTTCCTGGTGTAACGACAGGTCAAATATATGATTATTAGACATATAATGGTTAATTTACACAGTATTGGCATAGAGTATTCCCATGTTAAGTATCTCTATATATATTGGTAAGGGTTTCAATGTAAATATTTATGGTGTTGTAGATGTAAGCTTCTAAATCGTATCTGCCAGCCAATTAAATTCAGAGGATTGTTCACAGGATAAAAGAAAGTTTTTCCTCCTTTACACCTGCACTTTATCCCCTCATTAGATTCAGCTTGTATTTAAGTTCTGGTTTATTTCTTTCTACTCAGTTTGAGAAAAAAAACAAGGGAGGTGAATAAAGTGTTCAGAGACTGACTTATTAGTCTATTTATCAAGCGACTATCACTAGTTCATACCACTGACACATATCCAATACAACAGTGATCAGCTAATGAAAGTAAGACATACAGTGTTTGAAAACCCCCTCCTTTATGACCGGTTTTATGGTTTAACGTGTATTCTACTAGAAGGTTAATATTAACAGCTGCATTGATTGGAGAAGGACTGAGTGGTTCTTTGTTGAAATGTAAGCGATTGACAGATAATCACTCAGCAGTCATACTTAATCAACTGCATTTCAAACTCTCATGGCTTAAATTGATTTTCCATAAATATGGAAAGTGACTGAGTAAATGTTGGTTACTGTATAAGCAGAGATGAGCCAAGGTCAATGCACCAACCTGAAAAGAGCTCACAGTAAGCTGGGTTACAATATATTCAACAGAAATGAGCCACTAGCTAATCTTGTAACACAGAAAACTAAAATAACAGGTTATAAGAGAAGCACTGCAGCTGCAAGATAAATGATTATAGTCATTAAAAACACAATGGGTGCATTCGGAGAGAAAATAGGTGTAATTTGAATGTGCCTTTGTATATTCTGAAATTGAACCCTTGCTGATTCTCTCTAGCAATTACGTCAAAAAACCAATCTCAGAGCGGGAAAAAAAGAAGAAGAAGCTCCTTCCATCCATCCCATTAACCTCTCAGCCAATCAGCTTGTTGTTTACGCTGCGGCACAACCCAAGGATGCCATCACTTTCCTCTGGTTGATCGTCAGCAGAAAGCAGGTCATGTGGAGGTGGCGCAAAGATGGAGGCAGCTAATTGAATTGTCAGCGTGGCTCCTACTGTACTGCCTCCTCATTGGCTGCCCTCCAGGCCTCTAATAACACGGATGAATGGAATCGATCTCGCCATACAGTGAAGTGTTAATGGGACGTTCAGAAATGCATGCATCTAAGTGTGAAGTGCAGCTGAGAGGAGGTAGAAACCGGCCAATGAAATGGATGCAACTGACCAGGTGATAAGGTCAAAGAAGAAAGATCCTCCAACAAAACAACATACAATATACTGAAGACGTTCAAAGACATTAAAGTAGTGCCAAAAAAACATTAAACTATACAGCATACAGTTTTATTTCATATATAATTGCCGTCGAACTGTTAATCAAACAAAGCTGAATTTACATTTTTGCACACGAGTAACCATCGTTTGGTGATTACACTTTGAATAAATTAACGTAAACAAGCTAATTTACATGTGATGGTAGCTTTTTAGTGTCCTTACAAACACATGCATACTTAAGACGTACAAAAACAAGTAGTGCCAGAAAAATATCAATATGAAATAGCACAAGAGAAATAATGAAATGTAAAATAGAGAAATATAACATAAAAGCAGTGTGAAAAAATAAGTGGATCTTTTCTAAAGTATGTATTCCCAATTTTAAAAGAGCTTTATTCTGCTTTCTTTTTTCCCCCTTTCCTGTAGTGTGTTATATAGGTTTGTGTACATCTAAATGGTCTGTAAAGTCTAACATTCCTGTGTAGTTTCTCTCGTTCAAGCCCATCCTGAAATGCCTCCATTGGACTTTATTTCCTCGCCAGATTGACAAGTTACACTCGCGCTTCTATTGGCTAGGGCTCCAACACACTGTACGTGATAGGCTAAGGGGCGGGATATCTCTAAGCCGTTTACCAATCACAACAGAGCCGGCCAGCTAACCAATCAGAGCAGACTGGGCTCTGGTTTCAGACAGAGGGTGAAAAGAGNTATTATTATTCTCTTTCGACTCCACTTCGAGCGATAGCATTACTAACAAAGAACTGCAAACAGAGCACTTATATATTAATAAAGGGCTGGCTTATCTAAAGCCAGTTGAGTAGCACTTGTTTAGATAAGCCAGCCCTTTATTAATATATAAGTGCTCTGTTTGCAGTTCTTTGTTAGTAATGCTATCGCTCGAAGTGGAGTCGAAAGAGAATAATAATAATAAACACTAATAATTTTAGTGTTGAAGAGAATAGGTCAATTTGCACTGTGCTGATGTGCAAAATGCAATAGTTAGAAACCGTGA
The DNA here is from genome assembly GCF_000735185.1 of Notothenia coriiceps. NCBI lineage: Eukaryota > Metazoa > Chordata > Actinopteri > Perciformes > Nototheniidae > Notothenia > Notothenia coriiceps. Next base: position 419,403 of record NW_011358802.1, on the reverse strand, counting down.
TCGGCAAATTGGTTCCATTAACCAAAAACAAACTATCTTGTCTGTGCTAACCTCCCCAAAACGTTTAACTACCCTACTAATGAAAATCTTTCCTCTTCCTATCCATTTGACATAAACTAACTAAGCAACAACCAACAGTAGCTAATACATGACTCAGACGCAGTAAAAAGGCTACTTTATGGTATGACCAGCCAGTCATTTTACTCTCAATCCCATTCAAACATTTAAGTGTTTGTTTATCTTGACTTTTTGTATGGTCAACACATCAACATATAGCACCTTGTTTCAAACTCATACAATGGCACACATTTGAAGCTGCATTTCCTCCCCAACAGACTGAAATACATACATGTACTCTCCATGTTATTAGCTGCTGGTGTTTAAAATGCACTGAATCACCTTGAGGTTGGTGTGTTTGTCTGTGTGTGCTGTGAGCAGGTCTTTGGTGCACAGGACGTCATTGGGCAGCTCCGTCTCTGCCAGAGCTGACCCGAACCTCTGCAACATCTGGGCTGTGGTTTTCACTGTCATGGCAAAGTTCTCGACGGCCTGGAGGAAGAAGGCACCATATGGAAATTGGAATTGGAATCACTAATATTAAAATGAACATAGTATTTGTTTATTTGTCCCTGAGGGGAAAATGGGTTGCAGCAAATCACTAGGCATTTCAGGTGGACAGTTTGTATTACTGTGTGTTAACTCACAGTGCGGTGGTGTATCCACTGACTGTGACAGTATTCCAGAGATCCTCCCAGCTCCCGCGTCAGCTGGCCCTTATCCACATAGCTGTGCAGGTCTGACAATGAGTTCAGCATCACGATCTGCAACACATTCAGAACATTACTTCAAGCGTTTGATCATGACCTACATTGTGTAACAGTGACAGTGATTGTGGTAGCACTAATGAGTTAATTGGCAAACCAGTCTCAATTACAGAGAAGTGGCTTGTCAGTCTCTGTAAGGGAAGTTCCCTGATTTACCATTCAACTTCAGTTTGATGTCATGAACACCAGAAGAGAAACACTAGGTATATCAACAGGACTTTGTCTGCCATGTCATAATAATAATAACTAAAATACTGAGTTTCAAATTTGGGACATGGAGTTTGAAAGACATTTATCAGGCATGAAGACCCATGGGAGATGCATTGCGGAAATGTTAGGCTTCAATGTTTTTGGAGGCTCATACTAGGGACCAAAAGCCACATATCAAAGTCTCTGCTGCATTCATTTTGACCATTCCTTTAAATGTGTCTCTTGAGTCCTCTAAACAAATAGAAAATAAAATACTAAATTACTGGAGCACCCATTTAAATTCAACCCTAACCCTGCCTTAATAGCACTGAAAACACAGCTATTATGTACAGTTTGTATATCCTGTTCGTTACACAGTTCTCAGACATTCCTTTTTCCTGGATGTTGTTTTTATCCGAGTTTTGGTTCAATATATGCTCCTAGAACATTTGAAATCTACACAGGTTTAGTTATCATTTATGTTTCCCTTTTCTTTCTTATTTTTGCTATTTTTTTTAAACACATCTGGGTGTGAAGACGTGAAAGCAGGAGCATAAAAAGTGTTCTTCATCTTGCAGTCTGCGGCCAGAGGAGTGAAAACGAGATGTGGTTCATAGGGCGGTTGCTATCATAGAAGCCCAGCTGAGGTCATGGTGTCCTTTTCTTTCCCTTTTATATTTGTGGGTTTTAGAAATCACTGTGGTTTAGATTTTACATATTTTAGGCTCAGAAATGACTATATAAGAGCTTTAGCATTTCTCTCCCAACATTTAATTCATGGCAAAGTGGAGATCTTGAAAAACTATTTACAATCAAATCGTCTTTTTCGCTAAGTATAGTATATCAGCAGGGTTGGGAGGGTTACTTTGTAAATGTAATTAGTTACTGAATACTGAATACATGGCTCTGAAAGTAATCCGAATACAGTTACAGTTACGTGTTCAGATTACTTTTAGAATACTTTTGGAATACTTTATTTTTCCATAACAGATGGGTATGTTTTGGTGCACAGGAGACACTTATGTTACTGTTTTAATGGCTTATCAAGAACTCAAACATAACATCTTGGTGTCATTCTGGACAGCTCCCTCTCATCTGCACCCCACATAAAAAACATCACCCAGACTGCATTCTTTGTCCTGTCTTAAACCTTTCCTTAGAATACGTTATGAATTGTAAGGTGTCCTTGGGTGCTTTGAAAGGCGCCTCTAAATAGATTGAATTATTATTATTATTATTGTTATTAATATTATCTGAAACGAAGTAATAACTTTTAAAACTTTTTCCTTTTCCAGTCACTTGCCCCATGCCAGTCTCTGTCTGTCTGTCTGTCTGTCTGTCTGTCTGTCTGTCTGTCTGTCTCTCTCTCTCTCTCTCTCTCTCTTTCTCTTTCTCTTTCTCTCTCACAGACACGCTGCAGCGCCGTGCACACAGATCTGCCGTAACGCGAGCTGAATACAGTTACTTGATTTTTGTATTCTGATTAACGCCGTTACATGTATTCCGTTACAACCCAACCCTGTATATCAGTTAATTTCATGCAACATTCATTTTTAATGCATTTATTTTGAAGTCTCTAAACACTCTGTTTAACAAAGAGAGAAGTAATTGTTTTCTAATGATAGCAGTTGATAGAGTCTAAGTTGTTGGTACTGAAGCATGCTTACCGGTACCTTCATTTTAAAGTCGTCTTTGTGCATCTTGAACCCAATATCTGATATGGCCCTCTGAAAGAACCTGGATGGCCTCAGCACCAACACCAGCTGCAGGTTTCCAGGAAACGCCACCTGGATAACGCGACCACATGCACATTTACAATACATCCAATCCTTTGATACACATTAATTTACTCATTTAATTCAACCAGGCTACACTAACTGGGAGGAAATTCCTGGGACCAGAATGCGTGTATTTCTTGTATTTAACACTTTAAAGGGCCAAATTATTACAGCTGTTTATTCTGAGAAATCGGACTCAGTGACAGGTCAATGTAGCTCAACATGTCTGTAAGCTAATGCAGAACACACTGCTGACTCATACTGCTTGTAACATTTCATTAAAAAGACTTCCTGTGCGGCCTTGAAACTCAAGATTAATTTCCTTTTAAAACTGCTAATGCACGTATATTACCTCAGTGATCATCACAAGTAGAGTGAGAGGAGTGTCATATTATTAATATAATTACTGGTGTTCATTCATCTCCTTGAATGATTTCTCTCTGCTTGGTAAATGCTATTAACAACCACAAGTCCTTCTGTCCAAACCAACAATACATTCCTGAGACATATTCAGCTTATCATAGCACTCATTATAAACTAAACTATAGCCCTATGAGAATCACGCGGAAAAAAGGAAACAACTCAATAACAATTCAATTGTAAACAGCAGCAGCTGCAGACAGACATGACAGGGATTCTCACAAACAGCAGAAAAGATCTCACAATCCTCAAGTTTAAAAGTCACAGCTTGAGGATTCGCGTTAATTGTGTACTGGTCACAATAGGCCCGATTGCACAAGAACCCCCTCACTCATCTGTGATGATTCACCTAAATTTGTTCTTGTGTTAGCGTATTCAACCCAACTGACCCATAAATGAAAATCACTTGTATAACTCACCTTTAATACCAATGCCTTTAAACTTGACATTTACACTTGTCAGTGAAAAATAATAATATTAAGACTTCTGGCAGTTTCTACGTCTTGGTCAAGACTAGAGCTTTGAATTAGACACTTGAGCTTGCTTGTCTTTCTTAAGCTCTGAGGCTTAAGAGAATATATTTTCAATTGTTTTTTTGTGTGTAAATAAATTGCAATCACTAATCTTTCTACGTAGCCCCTGCAATCCCCCTCAGTAGCCCTAGGGGTCCCTGTACCTCCGGTTGGGAACTTGAAAGGTATGTATGTATGAGACAAACATTTGTTTATGTACAGTATAGGTACAAATGTATGTATATGATGATTCGAATATGAATGTATTGGAGAACTTACAGCGATCCTGGACAGAGAGGCCTTTACTGAGCTCCATTTGTCCTTCCGCCGGTCCATGACGATGATGAAGCCGATACTGGCAGCATCCAGGCTGGATACAGGAGGGAAACATGTAACTGGGCTGCTGCTTTGTGTATCGGTGTGTAAAGTACACTTTACTGCTTTCTGAATCTGACACAGTAGAACTAAGCTGACGCACAAACATCTTGCACATTAAATAAAAACAAACAATAGCTTCACTGCTATAGTTCCAGAAATATAGAGTATTTTTAAAAGATTTTACTGAATTGAAAAAACACAGAATTGTTGAGGTCAGATAGATTTTCAATATATAAAAACTACACAATGCAAAAAGAGTGGGATGGTGTGGGGCCCAGCATCAGGTTGTTTTGGGACCATAATACTTCTTCATTACAATATGTCTTAGACTTTGCCCCTTTGTTCATATATCTGCTGCTCAAGGATTTGTTTGACAGATAGCCAGAGAGATTCAGTAGAACATCCTGGTATTTGAGGCATCCTGCATTAGACATTGACTGATGACACATATTTATAACTATGTATTGCGACCTTCGAAATCAGTGGGGTCCAAACTACGGCCCGGGGGCCAACTGTGGCACAAAGCAAATTCAAAAGGTGTAATGGAGAATTGAAAACACCTGAAATGTGTGCTTTTCTTATATTGTACTTCTTAAATATATATGTAAACATATATTACACAGCATTCATGTGTTAGTTAATAAGCCCAATTTTTCAATACATTCTGTGTTGTTTTTTTTCATGAAATCATTTTCTAACAAATCTTAGTTGATAAAAACAAAAAACAATAACCATTTGGATAACAAGCCTGAAATATACCCTTCCTATTTCCCATTATTATAAGATATCTGAGGCTTCTGTTTTAAGGAATGAGCTGCAGACACTGTTTGTAACAAAATAAGTTAAACCCTATTGAGAGCTGTGATGTAGGCTGTTTTTCTTAAAAAATATTAAATTATCTAGAATAATTAACTACATCTGACTGATTTTGTGAATCTAACTTATAAGGGAATAGACCTCACCTCTAGTGAGGGGCCCAACCCTTCGTATGTTTTTCTGTTTGTGGCTCTCAGTGAAAACAGTTGGGACCCCCCTGATTTAGAGAGTATGGTACTGTAGACTTGGTCTGAAACCATGTATTACCTTTCACAATAAAAGCTCCTATCATATGATATTTGGGAGTTAGTTTTGGGATTTCCCATAATATGTAAAGGCTTTTATAAAGATTTCTGTTTGAGAGTGTGCGTACCTGGGTATGCTGGTCAGGTAGGTAACGACATTGAGGAAGTCTTCCTCCGGCACCTCACTGAAGCTCGAGTACTCTGGGAAAATAATGATGGGGGCGCCATCTTTCCCTCGCCCTCCTGCAACAAAAACACAACACACAACATTTACTCTTATTATGTGATGGGTTTGACTATTGTGGAATTACTTTTATGTTTAGAATTGATAATGACGCCTTTAAACATCACACCACACCACATGGATGTTTTTATTGAATGTTACCACATTAGCTGCTCTCCCCAAAATAAGGAATCATTCACGATGAAACTGTATTTGAGTATACTGCATGTTATTACCAGTGGTGGTCGGCCCATAGGGGCGCTAGGGGCGCTGCCCCCCCTCTTCCCACATTCAAAATAAAAATATATATATTTAAAAAATATATGTTTTATTTTTAATAAATAAGGTAAATATTATATAATTGGTATCAGTAAAATGTATAATCTACAATAAAATCTAGTTTAAAATTGTGTTACGATGTCTAAAGTTACTGATAAATCACATGTTTCCTGCCTGGCCTTGCCCGTGTATCATTACCCTCTCTCGTCTGGGCGCTATGCACAGTGCTCAGACGAGAGTGCAGCAGAAGCCAACTGTTGCTATCTTTAAACTATGCCGCCGAAACATAATTTCAGCCTATCAGCGTCGTCAAATCTGATGGTCACAGGGCGCCTAGGTCAGCGCCCGGTGCAGTCTGTGAGTTGTTTGGACTCGTATCCAAGGAGACAAAACAGGAAGCTGACTCTGGAAGCTATCATTAGCAGCTAATGAAAACTCTGTTTTTGACATAAAAATTGAATTATGGACTATCAATACTTTTTTCAAAGTGACAGACACATTTTCCGGTTAATTTTATTTTGAAATGCAGTTCCTGACGGACGCCAAAAAAGCCAGAGATTAT